>NW_010420323.1:25205-26195 GCF_000710305.1 Buceros rhinoceros silvestris
ATCAGTCCCATATCATTGCCCTAGCCAGTGGAACTTCTCAATCCAGTTACAGCCTACATTATCACCCAAAATTAGGACCTCCCTCTGCTTCAAAATGTTCTCCCCAGACCCACACAAAGCCTCAGCACAGCCTTTTGGCTTTTTTCCTGCTCAACCTCTTCCTTCCAATGTCAGCCAGCATTAGACTTCTTTCCAGAAACTCACCACAACTCCTGTCCCTCAGGTTTTTTTCTCATTTCTTGCCCCCAGACTTTCCTCTTTAGTCCAGCGGTTTGGTTCTCCCCCACCAGCACACTCCTTCTCCACAGATCTGCCTTGTCATCCTTCATTCCCAATCCCACTCCACCGGTTCTTCTATCAGTTCTCCCTGCCAAAATGGCACAGGTTTTCTGCACCGGATTTCTAACCAGCCTTTAAACCACAGATGCTGTCACCAGCTTCTTGTCCCAGATTATCTGTTAGTCCCTTATTGCCTGCCTGCCTTAAGCTGCCAATCTTTTCAGCCAGTTATCAAGTCTCACTCAGTCTTCCCACTTCAGTTCCAGACTCCTGACCCTGCTACATCACTTGCCTTTTGCTCCTTCTACATTCTCACAGCTTCCTCCTCCACGTATCTTAAATGACAGCAGATCACCAGCAGCACATAAAACATGGTGTTCTCAGCTGTCAATACAGCCTGACTTCATCCCCACCTTGAGCCACCCATTACAAGCTTCCACCAGGGTTGGGGTGTACTTAATTATTCACTGTAGAGGGAGTTTAAACAGTTCGTTAACACACAGGGGGTGCAAGAGATCTAGATTATGCAAAACAGACAAAGTCATCAGATTTCTAGCTTCTAAAAGAAAATTTTAAAAACCTTCTCTGGGTGTTATTTCAGAAGAATTTTTTTTTTTTTTAACTACGTTTAGGCAGGTAGAGGCTTGTTAGCTTTTATTCCCCCTTTTTTCTTCTAAAGTTAGCAAAAAGTACACCTATGATACCAAGAAC
>NW_010420323.1:26356-28873 GCF_000710305.1 Buceros rhinoceros silvestris
ACTCTTTCTAATTTCCTGTATTTGTTATAAAGTTTGGGATGCTCAACATTGTCAAGAAAAATGAGATGAATTTCCTTAATGATGTGAATATTTTTTTTCCCCATCTTCAAGCTCAGCGATGTCTGAACTCTTCTGGATGAACTAAAATAAAATTATCTTAGACTGATAGTGAAAAAACAAAACAAAAAAAAAAACACAAAACCCCAACATAAATAGACACTACTATTTCTAATAGTAATTTTTTACATTAAAAGCACTTGAAAGCAGGACTTTATAAGGCAGAACAACTTGACAGCTTTAATTACTGGTAAGATCTACCACCCTCCACAATAACATTTCAAATTGTATAAAGATTCCATATGAACCGCATTATGATCAGTGTAACAGAGCAGCTGAACGCTACCTTGGTTCCACTAATTTATGGTTTGTATATGCAGATTAGAATTATTTTTAAGAAAAGCCTTTTTTAATATTTTTCATCAAAACATAAATTTTGGAATCGTGAATCTACACAGAAGAAAGCAAAGTCCAGTATTGAGTTACATATTCTTAGATAAAAAATGAAAGGGGAGAATAAAAAGTTTTAAAAATTTTTTTAAAAATTAAAAATAAAATCAAACACTGCTGCGTTCCCTGGTATTATTACATCAACAAATGCTCCAGCTTTTTAGAAGCTGTCCCAGGTATCTGACAATAAATAAGGGAATTAAAAGTAAGAGGTGAACATAAACGATGTATTTGATGCAAGAGGACACAGAGGAAGTGCCTTTCTGATATTCAGGAATGAACCTGTCCTCCTGTCCAGAAGAAATGACAGGTATCAGCTCCATCTTTCAAACAATTTGATCTACTTTGGATGATATTATTTTTTAAAGGAAACGCTGTCATCGTTTAACTGAGATAAAAATCTTCAAGGACAAGCTTACACTTCAAAAGAAATTTTCCAATTAGTTTCATCTTACTTCCCAGCATTAAAAAAAAAGTCATTATGTCAAAGACATAAGGCTTGTTCACAGATCTGCATAATGCAGCTGCAGGTCAGTACTGCAGTCAGCACAGCAACTCAGTAACTACATATACATCACAGTGCAGAAATTGTTGCATTATAGTGAAATCTGCACACTGCAGGTTCAAAGCTGGTTTTTTTACCTCTTTTCTGATTTCTTAGCCAGAATAATACTGACCTCACTGATTCCAATTTTCATTTTTATCTTCATGTATGTATTTTTTATTTCAAATTCATGTCTAAGCAATTTTTCTTGAATTATGTTTAAAAGGCTAAGTTATCCAGAGTCTTAAAGAATTTGAAAAAAATTGCAGTTAATTGAATTTCTAAACTATTGAAAATTAGCAATTTTGATAGCCATCAGAGTATGTAACTAACAATAGGCACAGGCAAACCTCAGTGCAGGAGGACATACTATTATATACAAGAACAGGAAACATGCTGGAAATTATACGTCTGTTCTTTGGGCTGCACTGCCTCAAGAAAGGAAACAGAGCAACTCTGTCTTGAACCTAAATGATGTAAATATTTATAGCAGAAAAACTTTTTGTTCTATGCTAACGGTTCCGCAGAGTGATGTTCCCTCTCTGGAGGATCTGGCAATAGCACAGCTCACACATTATGTAATGCCACAAGCACTTATGTAAGTGCTTTTCCTCAGGAATTCTACAGCAGAGTGATGTTCCCTCTCTGGAGGATCTGGCAATAGCACAGCTCACACATTATGTAATGCCACAAGCACTTATGTAAGTGCTTTTCCTCAGGAATTCTACACAAGAAAATAGCATGTAAAATCCCATTGCATAGGTAGGGATAATGAGAGCCAGAGCAACAGAATGGCTTGCCCAGGGACATTGCTGTGAGTCAACAAATAGCCAAAACCCACATCTCTGGACCTATAGCTTACTATTATTTAAACACTAATTTTCCAATCAGTTTAGCACTTGTTCACTGCAATTAAAAAGATGACTCTTTAGGGCAAAAAAAGAAATAAAGTTCATTGTCCCAGAATCTTACTCTGATGGAAAGTGGGGATGGGGAACTATAGGGAAGTCCTGACATTTTCTTAATACTTAATAGCGATTGCCAACTAAATTAGGTCTGAACACGAACCTACTGAGTACGCTGACAACAAAGTCACAAAGTCAATGGGAAGGAAAACATTAAGTAATTAAGCTGCACTTAGACACCAGAAGACTAACTTACGAATCTGACACAGTTCTGTATTATAGAAATGAAACTAAGATATGACTACATTTGAAAAAACCATGCTCTGTGAATGAACTCTCTGCAATCTGTTTTGTTTACATGCACATCTTTGCCCCAGTATTGCTACCCTGTTTGTTTTGATTTGGAGAGAATTAGCTAGTTGTTTGAAAACATACAGCAATACTGCAATATAAGAAGGTGACATTCCAACCCTATTTCTAACAGCATACTGACATAGAAATTTTACCTTTCCTAAGATTTTAACCGTAAGTACACCATGTATGTAAATAAAACCCTCCTGC
>NW_010420323.1:29076-60589 GCF_000710305.1 Buceros rhinoceros silvestris
CAGCCTGTTCCAGTGCTCTGCCACCCTCAAAGTAAGTTTTTCCTCATGTTCAGGTGGAAGTTCCTGAGTTCCAGTTTGTGCCCATTGCCCCTTGCCCTCTCACTGGGCACCACTGAGAAGAATCTGACCTCATCCTCTTGACACCTGTCCTTTACATACTTATAAGCATTGATAAGATCCCCCTCTCAGCCTTCTCCATGCTAAATAGACTCAGGTCTCTCAGCCTTTCCTTGTAAGAGAGATGCTCCAGTCCCTAATCATCTTTGTAGCCCTCCCCTGGACTCTCTCCAGTAGGGCCTTCTCTCTCACAGTAAAGAAGTTTTTTCTTATGTTCAGATGGAACTTCTTGTGTTCCAGTTTGTGCCCATTGATTGCCCCCTATCCTGTCTCTGGGCACCACTGAATAATCTGGCCCCATCCTCTTGACAACCGCCCTTTAGATATTTATAAGCATTGATAAGATCCCCTCTCAGTCTTCTCTTCTAAACAGGCTAAACAGACCCATGTCTCTCAGCCTTTCCTCAAATGAGACATACTCCAGTCCCCTCATCATCTTTGTAGCCCTCCACTGGACTCTCTCTCTCTCTTGAACTGGGGATCCTAGAACTGGACACAATACTCCAGATGTGGCCTCACTAGGGCAGAGTAGAGAGGGAGGAGAACTTCCCTCAACCTACTGGCCACACTCTTCTTAATGCACCCCAGGATATAATCGCCCTTCTTGGCCACAAGGGCACATTGCTGGCTCATGGTTACCTTCTTGTTCACCAGGACTCTCAGGTCCTTCCTTCTCTCCAGAGCTGATCACCAGCAAGCCAACCCCTAATCCGTACTGGTGCAGGGGTTTATTCCTCCCCAGGTGCAGGACCTTACATCTGACCTTGTTGAACTTCATTCAGTTCCTCTCCACTCAACTCTCCAGCCTGTCCAGGTCTCGCTGAATGGCAGCACAGCCTTCTGGTGTATCAGCCACTCCCCCGTTTTGTATCATAGCAAACTTGCTGAGGATACACTCTGTCCCCTCTTCCAGGTCACTGATGAATACAACTGGACCCAGCAGAATTGTCAGGGATCGCTTCCCCTTGGCAAACTCATCTTGACTACTCATGACAAATTTCACTTCCTCCAAATGCTTAGAGATGACCTCCAGAATGAGTTATTCCATCACCTTTCCAGGGATGGAGGTGAGGCTGACTGGGTCCTCCTTGCCCTTTCTGAAGACTGGAGTGACACTGGCTTTCCTACAGTCCTCAGGTACCTCTCCTGTTCTCCACGACCTTTCAAATGGAGAGTGGCTTAGCGGTAACATCTGCCAGTGCCCTTAGCACTCGTGGATGCATCCCATAGGGGCCATGATCTCCTACTCTTACTTTCTCTCAACTCCAGGATCTGAGATTCCTGAGGGCTGACCATAGCAGTAAAGACTGAAGCAAAGAAGGCATTCAGCAACTCTGCCTAGTCTGTATCCTCCATCACCAGGGCACTCACCACAAAAATAACTCATTAAATGAGTTACTGAGCTTCTAGAAGTTACAGTTATATTCTGATAATTGTATTTTCATTATTTCATTTGTTTCCAAAAGAAGGGAGAGTCTTTTCAATTTTATCAAAAAAACACCCCAAACAACCCAATCTCAAAACATTATTTTAAGTCTTACTGAACACTTCTTTTTCTAAATGCTGTAAAAAACTCAAAGTTTTCAGAAGTGTTTCATTACAGAACAAACCAGAGATACTTTGATGAAGAAGAAAGTTATTTAACCCCAGAAGGCTTCAAAATATTTAAATCATATTTAACTATTAAGTATTTTAATTATATTTAATTATGACATGTCAATAGCTGTATATAAACACTGTACATAATCCTAGAAAAACTGGGAGCTTTTAAAGCCCATGGAATGCTACGTACCCAAGTTAAACATTCCAAAATTTTGGTATAAATTTTAATTCATATATGATAGTGCTATTAACCTCTAAACCCTCAATTATGCAATCGTAGAGGAAGCACTGCACAGATATTCTCACAGAACTTACCAAGTATCTTTCTGAAGAGACACTGACTAATATAAGATCATCTCCAACACGCACTTTTTCTCCTTCTGATCGTTGTTTGGAAGCAGGATGGATGGTCCACCAGCATGCCTCACCTATATTATTATTGAGCCATAGCAGAGAAAGAAATTAGGAGGAAAAGGACTAACATTATTACTATTACTTTCACATTTATCTCAGACCTAAAGTTCTGACCCAGTTTTCGGCTGGGTGAAACAAGTGTCCTTGTGTTTTCAATAACTAACATCGTTCCTGCACCACCTTGTCAGAAACTCAGCTGGAAATAACAACACATATGCCAAAGACAGCAAGACCTCTGGAACAGTGATCAGACATGAGTATGGGGGCGGCATTCTGTATTCTCTAGGTGACCTGGTCCACGCTGCTTTTGCTCAAGAGCTTCCTTGCCAACTTTGTTCCAGATTCTGGGAAAGACTAAAGAATGTTCCATTGAGATTTAGGACAAAAAAGTGTAGCAACCCATCACTCAGGGCAATAAAAACAAAGATCTACAATATCACTTAAAATAACGTTTGAAAGATTTCATAAATCCGAATTCAATAATTCAGTTATGGTCTTCCACTTCTACTGACTGTTAGTGTCTTTAATTGCCCCCAATATTTCTAAGAATTAAAGTCACAAATTCTGTTCTCATTATGAACCTTAATTTCAGATATACTTCTTGAGTGAAAAGCATGCTTTTCAGAAAAAAACTCTTTGATCTTGGAACTGTTCAATTGTTGCTGTTAATACTCCTTGCTAGAGCAAGGCTTTAAAAAACAGGCAAACTTAATATTTCTAATTAAACAACTACACCAAACTTCTTATGACGATGGCATTGTAAGAAGCTCTATCTGTCTTAAAAATACAAATAAATCCAAGACACCACCAGTTCTAAAACTTCAATAGAATCTTTATTTAAAACAATACGAGCTCTTAAAATTTTCAGCAGAAGGCTTCTACAGGAATAACAACTTGGGAATAATCTTTTACTTATATTCAATATTATAAATTTGTATTTAAATCAGTAGACAAGTTTATATCTCATAGGAAAGAATTACATAGTCTATTAGAAAATAGAAAGATACTGAATATGTAAAACATGGAAATACTAGGTTTTGTTTCTTTAATACTTAAAATAGTATTAATTTGTATGTGATTTATATGTATTTATAGGTCACTATTCTGATTTTTAGACTAAAAGCATTTTTCATTACATAGTCTTTATATTAATGTTTACCTGTTGTGTCCTCTTGCAATCCTACATCAAATGCCAGCTTATCCATTGAAGATCGTGATGTAGAGAGGCAGCATAGGTACTACCAAAAAAAACCAAAAACAACCCACATTTATTAGTTCTGCTCACATCGGAAAATCCACTGAGTTATAAAAAGTCATCAACGTAATAACACAGGATTAACTGTTCTTAAATTATTCCCATTTCTTACTAGCAAGAACATATAATGCCTGACACTCAAGGAGACTTGACAAAGATATATGTTCTAAAATAACTTCTCAAGCTGTGCAGGTTATCTTCCTACTGAAACAGGAATAGTGAGAGTGGAAATGAAGGAGCTGGTTTCATCAATTTTCAGATCCATGAAGCTTCACTTGTATTTAAGGAGTTTGGAACCCATACAATTCATTAGGGAATCAAAGAGTAAGGCTTCTGTCCAAGATATGTGCAAGAAGGAATTTCCTTTTCCACTCAGTCTCCAACATACGCTCAGGTTGCCAGCCGTGGATTCAGTCACAGTTTATGCAATACACAACATCCAAGGGAAAAGAAATGAGAAACCACCAACTCAGAATAGACTGACAAACAGAGAACTCATCACTATAGAGCCAGACTCAGTTTTAGCACTTACCCCGATATGTCCACCTTGGTTTCATATTTCCAAGCCTCTAACCTCAACAAAGGTTTCCATTATCCACAGGTAAAATGCCTCTTTGATGTGAATAATTCTCCAGGTATCAGTAAATGGCAATAATCTGGGCACTTTCAAACATAACTTTCATATAAAAAAAAGAAATCATTGCTGCTATCAACTCCTGTTACGTACCATGCCGCTGTAGGAATGGCGCAGCAAGATTGCATGCCCATAGAGTAGGGTTCGATGACCACCACCTTGTGCAGACTGAAAGATAAAGAGAAGTGATATACTGGTATGTTGTAATAAAATGGGTGCTTTTAAGAAAGGCCAAGAAAAAAAAAAAGAAAAGAAAGAAACGTTCATCAATCTCTGGACAATCTGCAACAGAGAAGCCAATTTCCTGATAAAATGCCATCCAGGGATTAGTTCAAGAAGGCAGTTTTATGATTGTGTTTTCTAGTTTTGATCGCCTCTTAACACGTTTACCTTTTAAGTCCTTGGGACAGATCTAAGGTAGAATTTGGGCAGGCAAATCTAGAAGCTAATGACTTTTTCCTATTAGACATGCTCAATTCACTGATGAGGGAAAATTGTGTACTTTCTACTGTCACCTGTTTGGCGTAAAGTGTATTCTAGAGGCTTGAATCCTTCCTTCGGGTGAAAGCAGGAGGCCTTTAGAGAAGGTCAGCTTTGATGCATGTCACACTAGCCTTTACATTCCTATGTATTGTTAAATCTCTCCATATTTACCCATTTTGCCTCCAAATTATATACTTTCCTGTAGAGAAGGGATGGAGAGGTAGCTTCTGTAGTATTATAAAGTATTAATGATATATTAACCACATTGAAAATCATCAACCTCCAGAATGCTTGCCCCACAGTTGTAAAATACCATCAGACAGAATTCCTTAACTGCTAGGTCATGTAAGCGCCAAAAGACACCCAAGCTAAATCAACAAGATTCGGGGATTCTGAAAATTCAGAACTCATGCCCAAGTAAATATTCCTCTTGAGAAATGCAACATAAATTTTGAGTGAAAAAAAATCAAAGTCATAAAATTCACTTTTATCTCAAGAAACTGCAACCATTTTTTTCATAATATTTTCATTAGAGTTTCTACTTATTTATAATCAGTTTAACAACTCATGAAAGAATAAATAAATCTTGTTAAAGCAATATTTCAACTTCTGATGAAGATTTATGAATTTCTTAGACTGAGATGCAGCTGACTGACATCAATCAAGAGCAGAGACTGTCAGAAAAGACACCGTCAAGAGCATAAATCCATATTCCTATGCCAGAACACCTCACATAACATTAAGTACATCACACTCTTCAAGCATTATAGGTAAATACATATTTTTGAGGCGATAAATGCGACAACTCCATAAGCAGCATTATTCTTTCATATAGGAATTCTGTGGGAATTCTGCACAAAAGGCCAAGATGGTTGCGAGCACCAGATTCCTGTGTTATCCCCAGGGGTGGAGATTCCTCGAGCTGCCATAAATACATGGCTGAAGGAGGGAGTCTTGTGAAGGTAAGACAGCTCTCTTTTGGCTAAGTGAAGAAAGCAGGCAAATGTTGAAGGTCCCAGTGTCCAAGCAAAGACCTTTGCCTAATTAACTGCAAAATTAACACTGAAATTAATGCCCCTCAATATGCTAATGAGCCTAAATCAGTACAGGATAAACATATATGACTGTGTTACTTAACTTTCCATTCAAATCATTCTAAATGCCACCTAAGAGGCAGAGAAAAAACAGAGTTAGGGTATAAAAAGCCACGAGGGGAAACACCTCACTTGGGGGAAAAGTCTGAAGACTTAGCAGGGACAGTCGATGGGCTGTACTCCTTGCCCTCCATGCACGACAGGGATGTCACCTTAGTAAGAATCACAACTTCACCATGTACTGAAAATACCTGTGATAGCTCTCTTTTTGCCAGTATTACTATTATATACTAGTTATTAGGCCTATTATTACCCAAAAAGCCATTGCTGAAGCAAAGATGATTTAGAATACAACAACAAAAATTACAGTTGAAGAAATTAACATCCAAAATATATAAACAGCTTTCAAGTTCAATGCATTGTTAGACCAGGCAATGAGAATAGACTACTAAGATCTAAGCTGCTTAATTTGATGTATAGAGTGTATTGTGGGGAAAAAACATACAGAAGGAAAATAAGTTAAAATTGGAAAATATTTATTTCCCTTGTTTTTTTAATAGAAAAAAGATTAAAATGCTGGAAAAAACATAAAAATTACAACCTGCAAACTAGCTAGCAAAATATGCAAATGATGGATAACATGTCATGAAATATTTATAGTTAGATTGAACAAAAATTTATATATTTTTCCTGTGAATACCAATCCTGCAGTATGATATATGTGACTCAAGAAACCCTTTATATCTGTACAATTGTGTATATCATCATGGCTTGGCTTCGTGGACGAAGATTTGGGAAGGGTTTTTCCCACGCTTACCGCAAGCGCGCTGATGGCTGAAAAGGCCAATGCTGTCACATGTACAGACATGCAACCACCTGACAGACTAAAACAGGTATGTCACTGATGTTAATTCACACAGTAGCACTTGCACCACTGTGCCTATGGCTGCATTGGTACACTTGTGGTCATACATGAGAAGCTGCAGGATATTAATTATGGTGACACCGAGCATGTGTTTCGGAGCCTTTTGTGCTTCTGGGAGCCTCACTTATGATGAGAATTTTTAGAGACTAGTGAACAGCCCTGTGGCATCCAAGGAGATTTTAAGTCAAACACGCATTACCTTTCCATTCATTTCAAGAGAACAGCCTTATTTCTACTAGAGAAAATAGTTCTTAGTCCACTGAGTACTGTATGGCAAGCAAATGCTGATGTTTCCTTCCTGACATTCCTTCACAGGTCTACACAATCGCCAAAAGTATGAAAAGGGGAAAAAGCTGTGAGTTTCAGGAAGGTACCAGAGAAAGACAAATATGTGAAAGCATGTACTTAAACAGGATAGTTATTTCAGCATTTTGCGCGTGTACAGTCAAAACTTTTGTAACATTGTCATTATTCAGAAATCAAATACTTGAGAAAGCCTGACCACAACTGCATTTAGCACATGACTATTGAGACAATTCTAGTCACCCATGAAAGCAATTTAAAAACACTGAATGTGTAACAAGAACACAGGAACTGAAGCACACTCCCCAGAAAATCATACAAGATAATACAGTGAGTTTTTAAGAACAATGGCTTGGCTTTCCCTGCCTCATTCCATGATGAACCATAACAGCAGAATGGAATTAGTGCCACATGCTGTGGGGCAATGGCAGCACAAAACCTAAACTGTGAGGAAGTATAGTTTTGATAGACTTAAAAAAAAAAAAGAAGAAAATCAAGTGAAACAATAAACTACAAGATATCATTAGTAAATCCTTCAAAAATGCAATCCATATAATTTACAGTAATGGTAAATTATGACCTAACTGCAACCAGCTGCTCAGCCTGGTATTTATTTCCTCTGTGTTCCAGACCCAGCCACAAGAAACAACAGACCAAATAGTCTAGATGGAATTTAGGACCACTCAATATTGCTCTGAATAGGTTTCTAATAAAATACTACACAACATTTTTGTGGAACTGAAAGATTTTAACAATGTGAGAGCAGCTGTACAGTAAAAGAAGTAATGTGTCCCAGTTTTCCTTCACATTTTGCAAGACAAATACTGCAAGATAATGTTAAAAGTTTCAAATTATTTTTTTGTGGCTATTTCATAGGTGCACTAGAGTAAAACAATGTCCTTTAAAGCACTAACACTTCATTAAGATGGAGCAAGCCTCTGAAACAAAGCCTAAGTTAACACTTTACTACCAAAGCCAACTGTTAAATCAATTTATTGTTGTCACAGACTTACAATGCTAACAGCAGATTGAAAGTGCAATGTAGTGATGGAATAGTGGTTTCAAAACACACCAGGCTGGTATTTAAAATAAAAATATTGCTGACTTCCATATTTAAACATCAATGTGACATACTTGGTTAAGGTAAAAGCTAATTGCTTCTACTAATGATGGCCATCTTACACTTAAAATAGATGGGAGACAACAGCATTTCAAATAGAGGACACTTACACTTCCATAAAGATACGTGCAGATATAAATGTGAAAGCATTATTTCCTCCATCACAAGTTCTAAGTTCTAATTTTCAGTTTCATAGTTTATTTCTAACATTTATACTGTTAGAAAACTACAGAATGAGGAAAAAAATTCCCTCTAAAATTAGAATCTTAGTGCAAATATATAAGCAGAATATAATTAAAAACAAAACATCCTAGTTACCTGTTCTGAACCCTTTTAAAATAAAACCCATCATCATCACAAAAATAAACCAAGCAGGAAATTGCACCCACCAGTGATGGAAGCCCTAAAGAATTATACATAAACAAAGCAAACATTCCTGCAGTGATGGAATCTTCTCAAAGTCACTTCCCTGGGACTCGTGTTGGGCCTGTCAAATCTCCCATTCAGGAGCAGCCATTACATTCTTAAATTGTGTTTTTAACCATTGGAAAGAGAAATAAAATATGAAATGTGGGTCCAATCACAAATATTGGCTTGAAAAAAATAAACTACCGTGCATTGATGACACCAAGTTAGGCACATGTATCCATCTGCTTGAGGGCAGGGAGGCTCTTACAGAGAGATCTGGACAGGCCGAATCAATGGGCTGAGGTCAACTGCATGAGGTTCAACAAGGGTCCTGCACTTGGGTCACAACAACCCCCTGCCACACTACAGGCTTGGGAAAAAGTGGCTGGAAAGCTGCACCGCAGAGAAGGAGCTGGGGGTGCTGGTCAATAGGTGAATAGAAGCCAGCAGTGTGCCCAGGTGGACAAGAAGGCCAACAGCATCCTGGCTTGTATCAGCAATAGTGCGGACAGCAGGAGTAGGGAAATGATTGTCCCCCTGTACTCAGCATTAGTGAGGCCGCATCTCAACTATTGTGTCCAGTTTTGGTCCCCTCATGCCAGGAAGGACATTAAGGTGCTGGAGTGTGTCTAGAGAAGAGAATGAAGCTGGTGAAGGGTCTAGAGAGCAAGTCCTATGATGAGCATCTGAGGGAACTGGGGATGTTTAGCCTGGAGAAAAGGAAGCTGAGGGGAGACCTCATCACTCTACAGCTACCTGAAAGGAGTTTGTAACAATGTGCAATCAGTCTATTTTCCAAGTAACAAGTGAAATGGCAAAAAGAAATGGTCTCAAGTTGTGCCAGAGGAGGTTTAGGTTGGATATTAGGAAAAAGTTCTTCACTGAAAGGGTTGTGAAGCATTGGAACAGGCTGCCCAGGGAAGTGGTGGAGTCACCATCCTTGGAGATACTTATAAGACATATAGATGCGGTGCTGAGGGACATCGTTTAGTGGTGACGTGGCAGTGCTAGGTTAACAGTTGGACTTATCTTAAAGGTAACTTCCAAACAAAACAATTCTGTGATTCTGCGTAAAAGCATATTTAGGCCCTGTTCCCAGTCAGAAACTACCTGTGCCAAGATAAGAGATGTAAGGCTACTGGCATCAATGTCTTTTTCAAGAAGCTGATGAAAGGTTTTAAACCAGCCGGCTAATACAAGTATTTAATGTGAGATGGTTCTTCAGAAAGAAAACTGATTGCACAATGAGGAACACGTGCTTTTTTATATATAATTCTTAAGGACTTCCTGCATTTAAGCAAATTAAAGGCTCCCATTTAGTAATCTGCAAGATAGAATGAAAAGTATTGAGTGGATGTGGAATAAATATACATCTTGAAGGTTTTTGAGTCCTCACTCAGGAGAAGGAAACTCCACGAGGTCTGAATTAGCAGTAAAGCGAAAAGACATTATAACTGGGAAAATAGGAGGCAAGGATGTCCCACAGTCTAAAACCATCTCATTATGGTCCTACACATAAATATTCGCATGATACTACAACTATTTCTGTAGAGGAGAGGCTGTTCAAAATTATGTTTCCATAGGAATGTAAAAACTCCTCTTCTGTTGATTTAATTATTAATATGCTATTTCTTAATCTGATCTAGATCAATGCTGGCGGAGGCCAGTGTTTAACTAAAAACAGCAGTGATCATCAATGCTACAAGCTGACTAGAATTGGAGACCACCACAGGTAAGTGTTCGATGAGACTACTCCTCACAATTCTACCACTGTTTAAATTTTTTCGCACTGAACTCAACTCATCTGAGTGATGAACAAGACCTTTTCTCTAACACTAGGCAACATCTGGCGGGAAAACACAAGAAGGCTCAGTCTCTTAATACCAGTATGATCAGTAACAGCCTATGAAAAACTACAAGAATTCCTTGATGATTCCCTGATGAAAACACAAACTCAGATTAATTTAGTCAACTGCAACTAAACAGCCAGTGCAGAGAAAAAGGCACTTTTGATCAGCAATTCAGCCCACCTAAAATCTGAGCAACGCTGATAATGCTTCTGCCTGTGGTTAGACAAGGAGCTTAGGTTATCCATAACTCTAAGTCAGACATTTCAGTTTCTTGGGACGAGTGCTGGCCAAAAAGTCCAGAAAGTACCAAGCAGTGATGAAAACGGAATGTGTGGAAACAGACTGAGTCACTGCAGAACTTGTGAGGCAACCCTGGAACAGAGCTAGAAGACTTGTGGGACAAGCTTAGTCAGGCAAAACTATGAAATTCACACTTTGAATAGCAACGCTGTGAAATTACATCTCCAGCAGCATCGGAGAAGTAGAAAATGCTGCAAGCGAGAAAGACTACAAACAAAGCTACAGAGCGTGAGCCAAGGAATTTGATATGTTACTCTCGCAGAAATATCTATTTTCTTTTAAAATCTTGACACACAAAAAAAAGAATTTCCTTTCCAAAGTAACAGCATCCAGGCCCACAAGCCTTGAATTCAACAAAAAAAATGCCAAGATGCTAACAAGACTTTTCTGCAATTACTGTGCTCTTGGCCTGCCACTTCCAGTGGTTGGCACCAAACCCACAGCATTTAGTTGCTTTAGAATTTAAAGCTGCAAAGTGAATCAATTCACTGACATGTTACAATGGACTAACAAACAGGAAGTTGAACCTATCAGGACACTGTATTTGCTATACATATTCTCGTCTTCACACCTTACTTCTAAATCACCATTTAGTTGATTGACTTTTCATGGAATTCACTACAAAACAGTAAGTGCTGCAAAAATTAGAGTATGGAGATTAGTATGAGTGACGACTCTGATGGTACCTCCTCTTAGATAATGATGGCCCACTGTGACCAAAAAAAAAAAAAGAAAAAAGAAACGACCTTCTTTCACTGAAATGATTAGCAGTTGCTTCTTGTTTTGTGTCATGCCAGGTCAAAGAACAGAAAACAGAGTTTAGCTAAACTATAGGTTTCTTCAGGATGGAATTGCATTAAAATCTACATTACAATGTATAATTGTGCTTATCACATAAAAACCTGAACCTGGATAAATCCATCAGCTAATAAAAGCATAAGCATGTCTTATTCAGTTAAGAACACAGAGATAATGTACTATCTATATTAAAAAGATTGGAATCACTGGTAATGATAAACATTTGTGTCAGTACCATGCTAAATGATCTCAATTTTGTTAATATTGATCAGTCAGAAGGCAGAATAAACAGCCACAGAAATAGAAACCCTTCAGTTACACATCATGATTAATATTTCCAACACTACATTTATGATACTGCTTTCCCAGCAACAGGAAACTTCACATCAATGAAAAACAGATGCAGCAGTGAAAATAAATTAAAAAGAAAAACCCTAGTCATTTGTTTCCAGCCCTCTATGTAAACCAAACATTTATATTTATGCTGAAATAATACTTCCATTACAAACTCCTACTTTCAGACACTTCAAACAGTTTGGAAAAAAAAACTGCCCATGAGTGTAAAATTTAACAATTTCTCCCTTAGCCTAGAGAAGATTTCTCTTCCCTTGTACTCCTCCTTCTTCATTGCACAGGAGATAAGAGAAATTAATAAAAATCTTCTTGGTTGTTTTAGAGCTAAATAAGTGGAGGAGGGAGGCATTTTTCACAGGTTAAGGACTGTGCCTAAGCTTTTTTTGTTGCTGTATGATGCAAGAAATGTGAATCATCCTTGTCACTTGAGAAAGAAACTCACAGATAAAGAATAAGACAGACAGCCAAGTGGGAGGAAAAGATGGATCAGCAGAGGAGTCATGCTAAGAAAATTCCTCTGACATCATAAAAACCAGCCCTTAAAATAGCACTGCTTATCTAGCCCAGAACTCCTCCCTTTTGGAGAGTGACAGTGAAGTAAAACCATACCAACAGCAAACTCTTAGCGGATGAAAACCAGAAAACAAATCATTTTAGAAGATGAATTGGGAATAGACATTGATAATTAGTGGAGAAAAAAGTTACAACCAAGGGCTCCCCACTGAGACATCATACCATCACAACAGCATTCTTGCAACAGAAGAGCTGCTTTCCAAAAGCTCTGCTTTCCAAAATGCCCAAATGTTTTACTGCAACTTTTGTTATTTATTCATTGTCTCAGTATTTCTTAGTTACCAGATTGAGTTGCATTCTCACTCACAGGGTAAGGATGAACTGAGTTAAAGCCGCCAGCCCAGAGTCCTCTTTCCACAGAGGTGGCTGCCTTTGGTCATTCATGACCTAAATTAACCATAACCCAAATCCAAGCTCAAGTCACTGTGATTTCTAAATCCAAGTTTTTACAAAATTCAGTGTGTGCTATTTTAGTGAAAGTAAGTTTGGTGCTGATGTTAAAAATAAAGAATGAAATTAAATCGTAGGAATTCACAGAATTTGTATAATACCAAATGTTTAACTTGCTTACCTTCATCATAAATTTCTGTAGAGCCATGAGAAGGGGAAAAAAAAAGAGAAAATATGAAATGAATATTTGCTTACAGGTGCTTAAAAATGAGATTTGTTTTCCTTGAAAAAGTGAGCGGGATACACAGAACTACAAACCACTTTTAAAAACAACATTTATCATTGCCGTTAGCATAATTATAGCTCATGCTAGAAAGCGAAACAGCTGCTCAGAACAAGGCTTCTTTTTTTTTTTTTTACTCAATGGCTTTCTCAGATCTCTTTTTACTTTAAATAATACAACATATAAAATACTTATTCTTAAAGATAAAACACAGTAAAACAGAAGCCATGCCTGATCATCTTGAACAACTTGCTCTGCAGATAGTTTCTAACTACAATGTGAGTTTTAAGGTCTTAAACTCAAAGTGGAGTGCTGGAGAGCAACACCACTATTGTACCAACATATCATATGTAAATGTATAAGAATTTAAAGAAAATTAAAACACTGCTAGTATTTAATGCATTGGTTGGAAAAAAATTCAGTGCCACATGACTGATGTCAGAAGATTATGGAAATTTTTCAGTGAATTTTCACGGGGGTTGCTCAAGAATAAAAGGAGAGTAATATCCCATGTTACATGCAGTGATTTGTTTTTCTTTTTGAGTGTTCTATGGTCATCGTTTCCTATTTTGACCTCATCAGTTCATGTTTTGATATCACAAAGTTTGAAGCTAAGGACTAAGTTTGGCAGCAAATATCTAACTCACATTAAAACAGAGTCTGATGAGCTTCCAAACAAGACCAGGTGCTTTCATTTCATACATGCTTTTAAAACACAAGTATCTGTTGTTAAAGATGTACAAAATGTTCTGCTAACAAATATATATATATTTAGTCTAATGATCTCAAAATGTTCAAAGACTTCTTTCTTTAAAAAAGTCTTCTTGGTAGTTAGACAATTGACCAAAACTAAAGACCATGCACCCTGTCCACTATCCACATACAGCAAGGATTTAAAATACAGTATAGTAATTTTGGCATTATTATTCATCTCGTTTCTTATCACCCCAGTATTTTGTTTGCTTTTACTGGGTGGCTCCAGAAACTAACCAGAAGTCTTGCTGAGCCATCTACAGTGGTGTGTGTGTAAATTCATGAATACATAAAAAACTTAATTACATCATTAATTCTACTATAACCTTTCTATATTTGTCAATACTGACTTTCATTTCCCATCATGCTGCCAGTTTCTCAAGGAGATTAGATCCACCAAAGACCTCAGCCTCTTCTAGCTGTTGTTTGTCTATGAAATTTTATTCTGAGGACTATGCATCCCCACTGCTTTTTCCATATTACAATTACATTTAAAAACAGTCCTTCTGTTTTTCTTCTTCAAAGTTCATTTAACTATTTGATTGTAATCTCTTAAGTAGTTTCAAATTAAAGCAAATAGTTTATCTCTTCACTTGATTATGAAAATTATACAGCAGCTTCTTGTGCTGAATTTTTTGGAAGACCAAATTTAACAATTCATTCTCTTCAGCTGATATATATTAAATTAAGTGTAACAAATGAGAGAGAAAGAATTGTCATCTTCTTGGATCTGTCATTCTTGGTGACAGAAAGTGCTATAAACAGTCTCCCTCAAGCTAGAAAACTTGAAAGACAACAGTGGGTGAGGCAAGTCTGAACACACATATCAACCTACTGCTTCAAAACCACAAGGGGAAGAACTAGTCTGAAACTTAACTTGCAAAAATGGTTTCTCTTCATGACAAACACTTAAATGCACATCATGTCCACAAATGTGAACAGCCCTGTGAAACTTCAGGCCAAGCCTAAAAAGTTACATGCCATGAGATGGGATGGCCTCAGCTGCTCAGCAAACGGACAGGGCAGAGGGTTCCAGGTACTCCTGTCACATCCTTCTGCAAGAAAGTTCTCCGAGGTTTTTAAACCAAATCCCTTCTTAGCTAACAGAGAATGCTTACTTTGAAAAAACTTTATCTTTCAGCTTGGGGGGTGGGGAGGGAACAAACAAACCAACAAACACTGCCACCACCAAAAAACAAAAAAACCAAACAGCAAAACACTCTGAAGCAAAACAACAGAAATTATCGTCCTGGTTTGAGCTGAAGCTTCCTTGTTTTGGGAAATGGACAAATAGGAGTTATTCCATGCAGTACCATAATTCTGCATTTAATTGGTTAAGGGGGTCAGGTGAACGTAACGTTACGTCAGGAGCCTTTAAAGGCAGCAGGCCAGGGGAGTGTCTCTCTCTTTGGCTTCCGGACGCTGCACGGAGGGAGCCCTCCTGTGACTCTGCTGGCCCGACAAGGCCCGAGAGCTGAGGGCCTGCACCCTCAGAGATCGCTGAGGATCACAGGCTTCGAACTATTCCTGCCATGAGTCCTGTCCCCTCTGAATCGGGTGAGAATATTTGAACTCCCTGTCATTTCATGCCGAGAGCTTTTCTGCTATTAAATCGGCTGCGCGCGGGGTTTCCCCCCCACCCTTCTCCGTCTCGTTGTGAGAAGAATCCTGCTCCCTGCCCGAAGCAGCTGCAGAGTTTTCACTCCCACCTTGCCGCTGGGTGCCTGCCAAGAGCACTGACCTTGAACAGGACTGTACAGAACTGGTTATCTAAGTCCTCTTTTCTTCGTTTTTTTTTCTCTTTTCTGGGTTTGTGCACATATGTAAAGTAGTGAATAGTTGTGTGGATTTATTGTTTATTAAAAGTTAGTTTCAGCTTTCCGAACGCAGACCGAGGTGTGAATTTCTTCCTTCCCCTTCAAACCACTTCTGTATCTAACTAGACAAAGGGGACCGTTAAGGAATTCGAGGAGTTATTACCTCGGGACCTCGACCCTTAATGTATAATTATACATTTCAGGTAGGCAACAGGCTGTTAGACAAGATTATTGTCTGCACAGGGAAGAACTTTCTGCTCCTTCACCCTTGCCTTCTGTGCCTCAGGGTGACAGTACACATGAGCTTCTGGACTAACATTAGCAACTGAGAACGTGTATTTGAAAATAAAACAGATAGAATAGACCTATAATTGAAATTTCTTAATGCCATTCTAACATCCATTCCTCTTGCCAAATACCAAAGTGTTAAAGTGATAAAAACACAGAGCAACGCAGTCACTAAGTATAACAAATAATTGCTGTACACTTCAACACTAACTCAGCTAAAAGCAGAAGAGATCAAATTGTGATGATATGTTAATTTAGTTATACACCAAGCTCCTACTCCACCAGTGGAGAGGCACTGATGATAGTAGAGCTTGGTCACATTTACGATTTGAAATGTGACATGCTACACACCCTAACAAACCATATAGATGTATGCATTATCCAAAAAACAAGCTCAGTCTTAACAGTTATTAAGGATGAGATTCATCTGCACTACGCAGATTTCAGCTAGTTGTTTTAATTTACAGTCAAGGAAGAGACAGTCATTTTTAGAATATGATTCATCAGATGTATTAAGCTGACTTTTTCTTCAGGATGGGACCAACTATGCACTGGAAGTGTTTGATTCTCTGCCTTGACTATAATAAGGAGTCTAAATAACTGTCTACAGCGTAGATGCCTGAAGTGCTTTCAGTATTTGAAGAGCTGACCAGTTATGAACTAAGCACAGAACACCTACGTTGCATCAGATACTGAAATCCAAGAATCCAGTGGAAGCTCTCTATAGAGCACTCAGAAGCGAGGTAATAACTGGAATTCTGAAGTACTTCCATACAATTATGCATCTCTGTTAAATCCTGCCCTACTGAAATCAATGCAAATTTGATGACTAAATGCATCAAAGACACCATTTCACTTTTAGAACTCTCTTGTTCAAGAAATCAGAATATGCTGGGAGTTTTACACGCACCTGTTTCTCTACCATCCAATTTTCTCAAAAGTTATCCCGAGAATTGAATGTAACCAACAACTGGACAATCATATTCCAGTGACTTATGTCTTCAGCTGCATATGCTACCTGATCTCTAGGGGACAAACGCCTATGCGAGTGTTTAGTGTATGCTGTAGGGCTTGGAACATGACTTTAAAACAAATAATAAAAAAAACCCCACCTTTGCAGGATTTCAATTTACTAGGTTTGAGGCACAGAACACCCCTCATTCTATCAATCAACTTAACTGTTCTCTCTCTCTCTCTCTCTCAAAATAAAATAAATAAATAAAATGTAAACCCTATCAAAGCTGTATTTGAGGAGACTAAAGATGTGTTGTTAATGTGAATATTTACAGCTGTTTGGGGCTATTATATTATTTAGTTTCTTGGTCAGCTTTTGCGTACCATATCACTTACTGTGTTCAAACACTTTCTAAACTACCATAATATCAACTTAATTCTTGGTCTCTCTGGCTAGATGAAAAGAGCAAAATAGTAACATGATTTTATTTGGAATTTTTGATAGCGAAGATGCCAAGATTAGCTTTAAAATCCTTTTAATGTAGATATTATGTCCTGTCTGTATATTTCACACTATTCTTGTAGTATTGTATTTGCTTACACAGAAATATCAGATCTTTACAGTAACCTAATTAAGAAGTATTGAAAACAAGTAAACTGAAAGTAGACAGTTTGCTGCAATTCCCAGTAATTACTATTGATGCACAGAACACAGCTTGAAGTTCTCATATCTATAATATGGACTGAAGGAGAAATACCAAAGGAATTCTAGTATACAGCTGGAGATGCTACTATTCTATTAAAATAACCTTCGGTCAAATTTGCACACAGATTTCTTCCAGAAAGAAAAAGTGTACTTAGAAAATGTCTGTATTACTTTCTCTTGATGATGTGAAATAGACTTGGGCTGCAATTACAGCCTCATTCCCCTACAATATACAATACACCAAGGATGGAACTGCAGATGTGGTTGAAACTACAGCCTTAGGTGTGACATTCTAAGCAGTATTTCCGTGGTCACTCCATTTTGATATGCCTGTTCATTTTAACATCATACAGTGCTATCTCCTCCCATTTTCTGTCAAGATGTGTATGAGAACAATTGAGTGATCCTATGTTAACATTGCTGATATTAATCCCTACATTGAGTCACCTCCGCAGTTTATGTTACACATAAAATTTGAACGCAACTTCTTTAAACTATGGGATCAAATATTTACGCACAATTAGCATATTTTCCCACCACAGTAATCTGACATATTTAAGTAAATGAACTTAGTGTGATGAAAAAATTCTGAAATAAAGAAATAATTAAAGTCCTTAGATAATTCACTTAATGACTGAAAATCACACTGATTATAAACCATGGATGTGCAATTAATTAATGGCACTGAACAGATATTACTGCAACCATTTGTCTTGACGAAGCTTTGTTTTGTGGCTCCCTTCAAACTCTACAACAATCCTAACTTCTTTCCTTCAGACAAAATCCACTTGTTCTTGCTATGTTTACCCAGTTCACCCTACCCTGAAAGCCAGCATTTATTCACTACTACTCAACTCGGAAGCCTCTGTAATGAAAGCAATTATTTTGAAAAGTGTCTAAAGTGTGTTTCCTTGCTCTGCAAGTTTCTTTTTTCCAAAGAAACTGAAATCAGTTTTATCAGTGGCATAAAACTGAGCTAACACATTAACTGCTTGAGGGGAAGAGAAAAGATTTACCACTGCCTTCAGCGGAAGAGGTTCCTCTGTGTAAAATTACAGATAATCCTACAATGTTATAATTAACATGGCTTTGTCATCAGCCAGTGTAAGGATGAAAATTGTTGTCCCTTGCACTCTAAATTTAGAACCAATACACTTGGTTTCCCTTCAGGTAAAAAGGTCTTCAAAGAAATCTTTCTTGAAAACAATCACTCTTGATGGCTTTTAATGCCACATTTTCAATATAATTCATCAAATATGTAGGCAAATGCGTAAAAAAAGACAAGTTTTGGAAACCATAGATGCCCTAGAAAATTCCCAATTCCTTACACTGAATTCAGTTACAGTGCTACACAGTTGTTCTAAAAGTCAAGACAGACATTCAGGTGCTTTTATGAGAAGAGAAATCCTTTAAAAAAAATCAAACACTTGAAGTATACAACACCCACCTTGAAATCCCAAATTTGCAAACAAATACCAATAGTTGCTAATTCACAGCAACAGACACTTTAACATTATTTCCCTTATTTCGTAAATAGAAAAAATAGAAACAATGACAGGCAGATTGAAAGAAATTCCTTTCATTATGCATTTCAGCTTATTCCATTACTATTATTTTCTCTGTAAATAAGATATATTCAGTGTCATCTAAGTTTCAGTTGAAATTTATTAAATCCTTTTGATCAAATGTTGGGTTTCTCCTCCTTGGTAGTTTAATTAAAAGCAGAAAAGCTATTTTCAAATATGAAATGGGGACCAGGATGGAAAAAGTAAGCCTTACTTCCATTAGCCTTTACATTGGGCAAGATGGCTTTAATCTGTTTGATTCTGCCCTGAAGCAGACCTACAAGCCCTCACAGTCACACCTGCTGAGAGACAAAAGGAAAAAGCCAAAGGTTCAAGAAATGTCTTAAACCATTTAATTCTTACCTAGCTTCAACTGCCAGTACATGACTCTAGAGGAGAATAAAGATTTGGAACCAAAATCACTGGAAGAATGACAGTCATTCAACAGGAGAAGCACAGCAGAACTGGAGTAAATACTTCCAAAATTTCTGTTAGCACATTTTACAAGCTGTAACAGCTCAGAAGTGGATGACCTTAGCTTATCCTTTGAATGGCATGAAACTGCTTGCAGCAAGGTTCAGTTACTTATCTGGTCCATTAATTTCACATGAAGCTTGTCTAACTTAGGCTCTGGGCTTGGGCTTCAAATAAAGATAAATAGATGTAATTGAACATGTTTGCATTAATCTTGTATTTCCCGCATTGGAAAATCACTTATGAAGAAATGTTTGTATTAGAATGAGGTGTCTGGCCTAGGTGACCGCGCAGCTGTGCAACAACCAGCCTTCTGCTGCTTTAATTCAGTATGTTCATCCGCAGTCCACCATAAGACTTCTGGTAACACACTGCAGTTATAGAGGGTGTTAAAAGCTGCTTTACGGGCCTAATTGGGGCTCGTCTGAGATAGAAATGTATTTGAAGTAAAGCCAGCACCAATTCCAGACCCATCAGATAGGAGGTCATCTGGATGACAGAATTGGTCTATTAAGAAAAGTCTTTAGCCAATGTAACTTAAAACGAAACATTTAGCTTTGCTATCATGGAAACCCATTTCATTTTTGAATGATTTAAGGACACATTTCTGTGAAGCAGTCTTTCCGAAGCATAAGATTTTGAGGTTGCTACATTCTGAATTTAAAAAACAAAACAAAAACAAAAACAAAGAAAACCCACCACACACCCAAAGAGATTGTCTTGTATTTATGCAGGTAATATGCTATTTTCCAAGACCACACTCTTTTAAACACTTCAGTCAAAACCAAGCCGTGTCAGAGGTTAACCAATAAACTGGCTTACAATTTTTTGTGCATCATGAAGTATGAGGTCAGTTGCCTGATACTACTGAACTTCCTCTTTATTGCTCTTTTTCTCTGTATAGTAAAATTTTTCATAGGAATAAAAACACATAATCTACAGATTTAGAACCAAGCCTTCTCACTTGTAATTAAAAAGGTGGACAAAATGAGAAGATAACCTGACCAATCACTAAAAAAACATCATTATGGCTTAAAAACATTCCAAATAAATCCACATAAAAATTTGCTGGTTATCACAAATACCAGACTCACAGGCTATGGATAATGCTGTCATACTAATACAATTGGCTAAAATTAATACTTAATACAGTTTAATAAATATTATAAATATCTACATATATGTCACATGACATAGTTTTGAAAACATGAGTAGAAAGGGTGTTGAAAAGACTAAGCCACAATTTAAACAATGTACTTACCTACAGGAGTCTCAATCAAGCTATAAATTGATTCTCTACTTACTGTAAACATATACCAAAGGATGCCTGATGTTGTTTCTAATTATGTGCGGCTCAAATTAAGTATTAAGAATTCAAGGAGGCCTATCATGGTCCAAGCTTTCAGACAGGCTTCTAACATTTTAAATGTGAACAAACAATTCTACACACTTTCATGACCACTAACTCATACATATGCAGATGTTAGAGATTACATTGAAGAAAAACATACATAAATATGTCCCATGTAGGGAAGCTACATCAGATGCCCAAACAAATATGCATGAGATACACAGACACATTAGGAAAGACCTTATCAACACATTCTGCAGAGAACTCTGCTTTGATTTTATTCGGTAAGACATATGAATGATTTTTTTATTCTGTAGCAGCTGTTCTCCATCATTAAACATTTTGCATATATATATTATTTGCAGCTAAATATGGCGTCACACATCATCAGTATTAATTATCTTACTGTCATGCATTTTAGGATTACAGTGTCTATATTGGAAAAGACAGGGTGGGTTACAGAATGGAGTTATAACGTTAGACAGCAAGGCTCAAAACTGGCAGGCAATAATCATATATTACACAATTCTATGACCAAATTAAAAGAGAGAAAAGCCATTGTGGTAGCATGAAATTTGGTAAGACAATTCAGGAATGACCAGATCCTACATGCCCATGTGTTCGCCTCTTTTTTTTGAGCCATGCAGGTTGAAGGGTCATGAACACAGAGGGTATCAAAACAGACAGGTTAGACTCAGTAGCAACATGAGACATTTGGGATCAAGTGAATAAAAGACAGAATCACATACCCATTTTTCCACATCAACTAGCTGTAGAAAGAAAAAGCAAGAAATCAGTAAATCTCTTTCCTTAAATACAGAATATCAAAGTCTATTTTGAAGTTAACGTTCCACGTTTTTGGAATATCTAGTATGAAAGAAAACATATAGGTAGAAGCTATTGTTCTGGCATCAACTCTTTAAAATGCCATTATGTCACTTTTTGTCTTTATTTTATGGGAAGTCCTTCAAATTATGGAAGTCCAAAATGTCCACATAAATATCAGATAATAGGCACCAGTCGAAGACCGTTGTTGATGTAATTCCACATAGTATTCAGTACCAACCAGTCAAAAATACAGAACATAGTTTCCCACAAAATATATTTCCATTTTCTCTCCAGTAAAGCTCTGTCATAAGTGAACATTATTCACTTGAAAAGGCTTAGTGGCTGCTATTCAAGGTTTGCCATTTTAATGAATGCCGTAAGTATCAAAGGTAAAATTAGGGGGTACCTGTCAAACCCTTACCCTACAACCTGCAGAATAAGAGAGTATCTTGCATAAGAACAGAGAATAGCACACCAAAATGTCATTTGCTTTTCCTACCAAGAATGAGAATCACTCTGAAAGCGTAAGATTTTGTATTAACAAAACTGTTTCAAAGTTCATTGAGGAAACAGATTTTAAATTACTCTCTCTAAAGTCTTTGGACCATTTTGCAGTCTCAGAATGGATTGAGAATATCTTCTGGAACACATTTCAGGTACTAAAAATTTCAGTATGACACTTCCTATTAAACATGTAGTTGGCACCAACAGCAGTATATCTGAAGTAGATTTGTCTCTGGAGTTAGCACAGAAAACACTGAAGCATATCAAATCCTCTGTGGTTTTACTGCAGGTACACACTGGCCTTTTGTTATCAGATGCCACATAAAAGTTCATCAATAATTTAAGATAGGTTGTACAAACCATGAGCAATTTTCAAAACCAGTGGTATTTGGATTCTAGTTTACTTCTGATATTACTGTAATAAAAGGCAATATATTTCTTTCTTGTCTATTAAAACACTTTTATTCAAAAGTTTTCTAACTTTTTTTAATATACATTTCAATTAAAATGGAGTTTAATATTTTTGATATTGTTCAGTCCTGGTAACACACAAAGGTCAGAAAACACCACCTGATCTGTCAACTAATTAACATGACAAACTTAAAAGCATTTGTTAATTTGACAATTCCTACCTCTCTTCTGAGATTTTGACTGCATTTAGATTTATAATAGAAATTCTGTGATTTGCCTCTATTTTATTTATAATCTTTCCTGTTTCTTTTGTTATCAGCCACAGCTACAGAAATACCTAGTGATCTAAAATAGATGAAATAAGGAAAGATATAATAAGATGTTGATAAATTAGAAAAGCAAGCAATTATTTAAATCTAAATGCAAACAATATGACTACAATGTCTTTAAAAAGGAGTAAGGAAGAGCCAAGTTAGATTCATATATATCTCTTTCATTTATTACCTTGCTTTTGATTCATTTTTTGTTTTGTTAAAATTGTATATGCGCTATTACAAGAAATTTGACTGTGCAACAAGGTTAGAAAGAGGTGAAATAATTACAGTTTATTGCCTTGCTTTGAGAAGTTCTTGTTGCCCCAAAATTTAAGAGAAGAGGGCAGCCACAACTGGTATCAGAAAGAATTACTCAGAGCAAAATGTACATTATCAGTTGTACAGTCAAGTGACTTATAATTGCTGAATTGTCCATTTACTTTAAGACATCAATTAGGTTCAACAGTCAAGTACAGCATTTGCCAAGTATTTATAAACTGTACATGCTAAATCTGCATCAGTATACCCATCTTTAAATAGAATTGTCAACCGGCTTTAGCATACTCCAAAGGCACCTTTTTTCAGTAGTGTCTCAGGACTACCACTTGACCCATGTGCGTACACTTGGCAAACCTTACAGTCCGACACCAAGACACTGGTCAGATGGGAAAGACTCTAAAGGCATCCAAAGAGATCTACTTCTGAAAGCATGATACGGTGCACACCACAATAAAATCTTGCAGAAGATCCAGCCATATTCTATAAGCCTTTTGCTGTGTGACTTTTTGGAGCCCTCTGAGATCCAGTGTGCTCCCTTTTCTCTGCCGGTGGGCTACTAAAAATGTATGCCATCCACACACCTGTATGTCTAAGGAATACAGATAAGGCTATGAGGAGAAAAAACAAGGATGCAAATTTGTGTTCTAAGAGTCAAAGGATCAAAGGCAGCATTTAAAATTACAAAATAATTTCTCTTCTTGAACTAGATGAGAACACTATATTACAGAGTCTTAATACTTTCCTTAGAATTTCATATAACTGCAGTAAAATGTCTCCATGAAGAACTTAACAGCCATGATTTAATAATTTTAATTCAGAGTGATTTGCATTAGTTGACTCCAAGAGCTGCAACCTTCTCAGCCAAGCTTTTCATTTTAAATGCATTTAATCCAAACTAGAAGGCTGGTTTTCTAACATTTTTTTTTTTTCTGAGCACTGCAGAACTACATTAACCAGACATAAAAGCCAGTTAAAACAGCAGGAAAGTAGCTCTGTTCCCCTATTTTCTCTTGTCATAAGGAGTCATAAACTCAATGAATAGAAATAAAGAGGGACTTTCCACCATTATAAGGAGTCATTCACAAACCCAATTTTTAAATCTTGACATAAAACAAGCTCACAGAACATGTTTTGAACATCCACAAGTACAGCAACATTAATTACCAGTGCACAAAGCTGGAAAGCAAGCTTCTTTAAGCTGTCTAAAACAGCCTACCAGCCCTAACTCTGGCTCCTATATTGTTTTCTTTACTCTGCTTGAGAAGCCTACAAAAACACTACAGAACTTTATTCCCCACAGTATAGGGGATTCTTAGCTGACTATGGCTAATCTCATTCTTTACAATTATTTGTGAAAACTGCAACAGAGATATTGCCATGATCCACAGATGGGGCTCTGTGGTGGTATGCTCACATTTCCCCCGCCTCCAACATTTCCCAAAATTCTGCTCAAGCAATAACCACCTGTGGTGGTCCTAATGGATGCATCTGGCCACAATGGCTGCATACAGCTCAAAGTTGATTCAGGGGAGACAGACAGCAATACAATAGTCAAAGGCTATTGTGAACCATTTGCCCAACTAACCGCCATGCTGGCCAGCGTCCAACACAAGCCAAATTTGGAAGAAACTAACTTCTGTAGTCGGTATGTAAATATGACCGAGTCAATTAACTTACTCCACAAATAGTGGACAGTTCAGGGCACACTGAACTCTCCTGCATGGCAGTGGTCTGCACGTCAGGATGTCCCCTTGAGTAGGGATGTCTCTCAATGTTTCTTCTCAAGGCTGAGAGATTCCTTGTCACAACAGATTCTCAGTAAGCAACTAATAGCATGGTAAACTTTGGAATATTAGCTAAGTCATACAAAGGATTAATCACATATATATAATCCTTTAGACAAAAACAGTTGACCAAGTCTGGGACTCAGATTGAATCTAGCCACACCTAGACTCCCTCCCTGAGAAAGAGTGACAAGGGGATCCTTTCTGAACCTTGTGACTCAACTAGGAGGCCTCCCCGACAGAGTTGTCCAACTCTGTCCTCTATGCAGTAATTAATCAAGCATACCTTGCTATCAAATCCAGTTAAATCACTGTTGCATTTATTATCAAACTTTGTTAAATCACTGTAGTTGTCCAACTCTGTCCTCTATGCAGTAATTAATCAAGCATACCTTGCTATCAAATCCAGTTAAATCACTGTTGCATTTATTATCAAACTTTGTTAAATCACTGTTTGATATCAATTAACATATTGCTCCTCCTCTCTTACAAGTAAAGTGCACTGCTCCATCTGTGATAGACTGTGACCTGAAATCTCAAAGCAATACATTCCAGCTAGTGGATGTTGTATCTTCCTCCACACTTATACTCATCCTTCTGAACTGAAGCAGGAAAATCTTACCAGAAAAGTAAGAATTCCTTTTCCATTTCTCAGCTGAGGAAACTAAGAACATATAGCAAAACTTGTGTATAAAACTCTCTAACAGAGAGAAGAGAATACCTAGAATTCAGCTAGATAGATCCCAAACCATATTGTATTTTTGCTTCTGTTACAACACTTGATTATCTTCATAGACACCTTGATTTCCTGACTTTAATATTCAATAAATTAATTGATGACATATCTTCTCTTCCAGCCCAGGGTTGTCTTCCATGGCAGACACTTGTCTTCAGATGCATCAAGAGCTGTGCTTTTACGTCGATTTGGTTTAGCTCCTTCTCTGTATGCAACCTAGACTGGAAAACTTAACTGAAGAGAAATAAATTACTTTCTCTTCCCTCAAAGTCAGGTTTTACTGATAATCAATCATCCTAGAAAGGAAATTTCAAGTACATTAGACATCCAATGGTCATGGCAAGGCTGAAAAAGGCCTTCCATCAACCTCCAAATTAGGAAACTTGTCTGGGATGATAAAAATATTTGCTCATGCAAAAGAAGAGCTCACGTGTCAGGTTAGAAATAACTTGCTTGCCACGATTCTGTGATTTGAAATAGGTAATGATTTTACTCCTGTCCTTGCTTCTCCCCGAGGGTAAGCAGAATGCAAAAATACTGCACCTGCACTTGATTTTCTCCAGTGCTTATATTTGATCAAAGTGCAGTTGATCAAAGCCAAGTCTTACTCTTTTTTGTGTTTTACTTGAAATGGCCTGCTAACAATCACTTCTGATGCTAAATAAGGTGCACCAAGGAGAAAATGTCAGCATTTGTTTTATTTGTAAAAGTTTTGCATATTTTTTTTCCCTGTTGTATTTCCTGTTTTCCTGTTAGCAGTGTGGCATCTCTAAAACAGCTGAGAATAATCAGGATTTTAAGTAGAATAAGCCTCTAAACTACCTCATCTTTTCAGAAAGCTTTCCACTGGTAGGTGATAAGATAACCTGCATGATACAAAGACCCATACTGCACAAATTGCTTTGAGCTCCCATTTATTCTCTCCTCTCTCTCTCCTCCTCCCTTTTCTTTCTCTCACTTTCTTTCTTTGCACTAAGAAGCATTTAGATTATGCAAATTCAAAGTTTGAAAGGCAGACCTTGCAATAAGTACAAGCTAACATTGCTGGACGTAACAGTTCTGTCTCTCTTCATGATGCACCACTATCTGATGAAGACTTTTCCAAAGAATTGCTATAGTTTGGAATTTTTGCTCAAGTGTTTGATTAAAAAAGTAATTATTGCCTTACTGCATCTACGATCTGTTAAAAGACAGAACTTTCTGGTCAGTGCTAGGGCACTAAAAGAGCCGTAGTTTGTTTGTTATATTAAGAGACCTCTGGTCCATTTCTGACTTTTTCTACATGTGGGGGTTCTGCTAGCATACTTGAAAACATTTTCAGCCTGTCATATTCACAACTGCTGTTAGCTTTCAGATATTTTATTAATTAGGCTACTGTTGTATAAATCAAAGAGATTAAATTGTCAAGAGTGCATTTTAACTGCCAATCTTCTCTTTTTTTTTTTTTTTCCCCTCAGGATGTACCTTGATGACTTGGCTTATTCATTAAATACAGAACACTTATTAAAAGAAATAGGGAGTGTTACCTTCTTCCATTTGCATGAGGGACAAAATTACTTTCCCTCTCCTCCCATGCTGAGAAAATGATAAAGCTGCCAGCTCTTTGTGTTATCTTGCTGCTTACTAATACAAAGTAATTAATGAATTCAGAGTTCCACAGTTGGAGATAGATGACTTCAATATTCAAAAATCCACCAACTACAGTTGCATTTCTGTCCCAAAATGCCTCCATTTCTTCCCCAAAGCATGGAAAAGCTTTTTAGCTCTATGAGGAAAAACATGTCTTTCCCATCCCTTAAACACAGAACAATTATACATGCAAGGCACTTGCATGCGATTTTTTTCCCCCCACGAGAAGATCTGATCACTCCTCAGATCAGAGGAAAAGGGCTGTAGTTTGCTCCCTTCAGCAAAGACTACTCTGCACGTAAAAACTAGCAGTTTGCTGGTAAGTGGCATGGCAAACAGATTTTTTTAAAACAAGGCACCAGAAGGAGTGATTAATCAGCCATGACTAGATGATTAGATGGGAGTTAATGAGCTCATGATGCAATCTAGTTGGAACTCTGCCTAACTGATGGGTATCCACAGACAACATTTTCCTGAAAAATGAAGTTGTCAAATACTGGAGTACAGATTGTGAAATTAAAATGTTTCATATTACAGAAACAGTTTAGTTTAGAATGCACACACAATGTGTGGAATCAAATGCTCTCACTCTCTTAATAAGGTCTGACATGGATTTATGAGTGCACAAATCTGAAAAACTCCTAGCCTTAATTGCAATGCTTTAACACAATATAACTGAGATTTCTAAATAAAAGTTAATATTTGGTTTATGGCTATTTTTTAATGTTGTCCAGGAATTATTTCTGTCTGTATTTCAGCGCTTTTCTAATGTAATTGGATTGGGGGGGTATGGTGTGAGGCGTGAGGAGAAGGCTGTGATATCTAGGGGAAAACAGGGACAATCTGATACTAATGTAAATAAGGATACTATGTAAATAAGGGAAGAAAACTCAGGTATTAATGTCAGTAACCAGGTTGTAAACTGATCAATCAGTCCTGCTCCAAAAATAAGATCTTCTGTCAGTAACAGGAATGGGACAACAATGTATAAAAACTATCAATCCCACAGATGTAGAAAAATAGGCAGCGGATGAAAAATAACAGCATAAATCAAGTAAAGGTGTCAAAAGAAATTGAAAATAATTAGGAAAAAATGTTACTCCAATGCAAAAAAACATATACCTGTCTTCTACTGCTGCACTCTGAAATCAGTGCAAAAATCAGTGTCAGGTTTATATAAGGAAGATAATCTATTCAATGACACGCTATTTATTAAAAACCCGCACTATGCATACAGGCAACAGAAGTTGGTTATACCCAACTGCAAAACAAACAAAACTTTTAGCTAAGCATTTCGTCACAGATTGAAGTCTTCTCTTAGACAAAGGCGAGCATTACATGTTTGTATCACTCCCTTCAACCACCACCCTCCTATTCTCATTCTCAGGAAGCTCTTTCCAAATCCTACCTATCATAGGGCTCCTTCATGGTTCTCTGAATCTGACTTCTTAATTAGTCTAATCTTGCCTGCAGTCTGAACTGATCCAATACACCAAAAGAAAAACAGGAAACTGATGGAAATGAAAAATTGTCCCAGAATTAAGCTGCAAAAGTGCTGAAAGTTCCCTTCATGAAATGCAGTCAGACTATAAAAAGGAGATGGCTATGAATTCAAAATTCCTAATGACTTTAAATACATGCAGAACAAGCATGAGATGAAGAATTTAGAAAATGCTTCCTACTGTATTGTACTCAAGACAGAAGCTATATTTGTAGCCTACAAATCCTTGGGAGATTTGCATTTCAGTTACAAGGAAAGCCCCTAAACTCTGGCCTATCCACAAAAAGTTTCAAAGAGTAGTCTGTGGTAACAGACATTCTGAACAAGAAAAAAATCAATGCTAGGGCAGGGGAAAAGAAAGAAGAAAAACAAAACAAAACAAATAAAGGAAAGAAAGGTCAGAAATGTTTTCCTAAATGATTTAGCATATTACAAGAGAAATTCTGTACTTCACCGATAAACTGTATCACACAGAAATGATCAAATTTTACTGTGAAGAACAACAAATCAGTTTATTCCATTAATCCCCTGCTTGAGCTTTAAAATGCCCTAAAGAGATCTCTCTGTTACAGTATTATTTTCTCTACCATTTTACATCAAGCTGAAAAACCCTGAAATCATCTATGAAAATGATTACAATTTCTTTGGAAAAAGTAGGAAAAGTCACTGAGATTTCAGAAGAAATCTCAGAGGAAAGTCTATTGCATGTACTCTTTTTCCTCTAAACCCATGCCATGGTATTCCTGAGTTGAGAATGGACTAGGCAAGCTGGGTAGCTGCAGGCACCTGAGCTATAAAAAGGCTAAACAGTTCAAACGCAGTCTTGAACTGAAGACAGTCTTGTGTTTTAACTGACAGTTCCACACAAAGGTCTCGGTTCCCTAACAAAGTTTTGTTTTCTACTTTGCAGCTTCTTGCAATACTCAGAGAGTCACAAGCAGCACTAGAGTCTCATACTTCCTGCAGTAATTGCATATGTTTCCTACGTGACTCCAGTATGACTTCCTATATGAGTTCCCATATGACTCCAGTTTCAAACCAAACTGAGAACCCTGTTGCACTCTGTGGGCTCACTACAGAAGAAGAATTGTGGTCTTTCTTCTAGGCAGAGGCAAATGCCAGTTACCTAGTATGTTCCTCTGAAGATTTCCAAACTAATCAACAACTTCTTCCTTTAAAATGATGGCTTTGTATTTCACTAACGAATGTACCTTAAAAACAGTGACACATGGCTAAGGAGAGAGGATAAGAAACCTGACCTGAGACTCCTCAGAACAGGCAAAGAATTTATCAGTTATTGACATTTTTACAATTTGGACAAATGCACAAGTTCTTTTGAAGAAATAGAGCCATACAAAGCAAACTCCTTATAAGCTAACAAAACACCACCACCTGGGTATGAAATTTTACAAAAAGAGCAAAACCACACAGATATCTAGTTAAGTAAAATAGTCTGCTGCTAAATAACCTGCGTACACACTAGGTTACATGAATTTACCATGTTAAATATTCACCACTAAAAAAAAATTGTGAAAAAAACAGGATTTCCAAATTTGTCCCTTCTGCTCTGTATATATCGTTATCTTCAGTGACTCATCCCAATATTTTTTAAATAGAAACTTCTTTCAAGAAAATAAGTGTTCTGCATATTTATCAACAGACTGTCAGCTACCAAAGGCTGCTTCTAGCTGCAGCTGCGTCTACTGCCACAATGACAAGCACATTCCATATCATCAGCAGTATCCGCACAAACAAGTGTTAAATACAAAAATAATATTCAATAACCGAGGACTTCATAAACCAAATGAAGTAAGTCTAAAGCAGATGGTAACACCCTATCTAATAGAAGTCAGGTTTACTGGTAGCAGCCTGAGTGTCCCCCATTCTTCAAAGCTTCTCTGCTTTACTCTGCCTATTCCAAAGTACACTGTTTCCATAAAGAAAGGAGTGAGCTTTTAGTAACAGCACATGAAAACGGAAAACAAAGCCTTATCTATTTACGCACAGGGAGAATGACAATTATTTGAAGGACCAAAGGACAACTAACTGTCTAACCAGCAAACACGGGACAAGGCTGCAGCCTAGGCAGAAAGAGGAGACTGCTACAGAGAGGGAGCACAATCTTCAGAGCCGAGTAACTATCACATGTTTTATCAAAAAGCCATTTATGGATCAAGATCAAAGGCCTTACAGAAGTAATGAATGAGGGGATAATACACACGCACCACCCCTCACCTTCCATGTTGACAGTACTCTAAAAGCACAGGTTTCAATTTTAATCTGAAAACTCAAGGACAGATACCACCAAAGAGCTCAGGAAGAGTCAAAAAGAGGAAACTTTCTTTTTTAACTCAAATGTGTGCATGTGTGTGCATATATATATATATATATAAAGCACAGGTTTCAATTTTAATCTGAAAACTCAAGGACAGATACCACCAAAGAGCTCAGGAAGAGTCAAAAAGAGGAAACTTTCTTTTTTAACTCAAATGTGTGCATGTGTGTGCATATATATATATATATATAGAAGGGGAAGGACTCAATCCAGACTGCCTGTGAGAACTCAGCAGGAGCCTTTACCACAGCTGAGATCCTGCAGACACTCCAAAATGGAGCCCGCTACCGTGGGACCCATCCCAGAGGCCAAAGGTGGCTCAGCAGGCTGGCAGCACAGGCTGCTGCGGGTGGCAGGCCCCTTTCCCCCCACGGGCTCCCA
>NW_010420323.1:60738-61144 GCF_000710305.1 Buceros rhinoceros silvestris
CCAGGAGCCTGCAGTCCTGCCACTCACTAGGACAAGGCCCTGCCCCAGGGTGACAGTTCAAATGCTCAAAACTAAAACCCAGGTTTAAGAAAGGCTGAGAGATCCTGATGCACTGAGGCAAGGTCTCCATTTATAGCTCCCATTTCCTGTCCAGTTCATATCACAATTCTAGCTCTATCTCATTTTTTCTTTTAACTGCACCCCATGTTGCTGCTGTTCAAATGTTACCCCTTTGGGAGAACTATTCACATCCAGACCTCAACTATGGAAGTCAATGATGCGTATTGAATGTGCCCTCAGTAAGTCTACAGATGACACCAAGTTATGTGGGAGCATCAATCTGCTTGAGGGTAGGGAGGCTCTAGAGAGGGATCTGGACAGGCTGGATCAATGGGCTGAGACCAAC
>NW_010420323.1:61584-96851 GCF_000710305.1 Buceros rhinoceros silvestris
CCTGCCCGGCGGAAGGAGCGGGGGTTGTTGGTCAACAGCCAATTGAACATGAGCCAGCAGTGTGCCCAGGTGGCCAAAAAGGTCAACAGCATCCTGGCTTGTAACAGAAACAGCGTGGCCAGCAGGAGAAGGAAAGGGATTGTTCTCCTGTACTCTTGAGGCCACATCTCAAATACTGCGTTTTGGGAGTTTGGGGCCCCTCCAAGAAGGACACTGAGGTGCTGGAGCATGTCCAGAGAAAAGAACGAAGCTGGTGAAGGGCCTAGAGACCAAGTCTTACAAGGGGCATCTGAGAGAGATGGGGTTGTTTAGCCTGGAGAAAAGGAGGCTCAGGGGAGACCTTACTGCTCTCTCCAACTATCTGAAAGGAGGTGGTTCAGACTCTTCTCCCATGTGACAAGTGACAGAAGGAAACAGCCTCAGGTTGTGCCAGGGGGGATTTACATCAGACATTAGGAAAAATTTCTTTACAGAGAGAGTTGTGAAGCATTGGAACAGGCTGCCCAGGGAGGTGGTGGAGTCCCCATCCCTGGAAGTGTTTAAAAAACGTTTGGATGTGGTGCTGAGGTACTTGGTTTAGGGACCCTGGCAGTGCAGGGGGAACGGTTGGACTCGATCTTAAAGGTCTCTTCCAACCAGATGATTCTGTGATTCTCTGATACATAGCATGACTAGTACCAAAAGCACCCCAAGCTGTTGAACCCTGCAAGATAAGGAGAGTTAGAGACAAAATTGCATTAAGAAAATCTTGACAGAATTTGAAGACTTGGGTGGGGTTTTTTTAATTACCACTGAAGGTAGCGGTATGTACCTCCTGGAGGATCAGCACACTGAACACATTTCAAAGAGGAGGAACATCCTGTGTAACCTTCCAGCTGATCTGCTTCGAGGTTCTATGTATCTGCCTAATGGCAGACTTTCTTGTTACGCAGTACTACAGACACCGACATTTTCACGCTCCCAGGCTGTATAGCACTGCTATGCATTTGCTACACTGATAGCATTTTGCACCAGCCATCTAAATACTCTCTAAACGTGCTGCTATAAGTCTCTAAGATGAATCAAAGGATCCCTATATTTTTGAAATTTTTCATCCACCTAGCCAAATATTGCAGAAAGCTATCCCTATGAGAAGCCAATAAAAAATAAATGTAGATTTGAGGAATTTTCATATGTTTTGATGTTTACATAGGGTTATAAACAATTTGTTTTAAAATACTGCATAATTATTATTTCCATTCTCAACGTAACTGTAGAACTTGGCAAAAGTTTTATTTTATTTAACGTAAGGTCTTGGTTTTTACAAGTAATTCAGTAATGAGCTGTGCTCATTGCAAAAGAAGAGGAAAACACAGTGTTTGAATATCACACTATCTGGACCTTGCTACAGCTGTGACATTTACGTAAAGTTGCACTTTGCATGGTCAGCAACAGGAGAGCTGTAACGGCCAAGAATTATACATAATCATGAACAACTTATATTTCAAACGACTTTTTATTAAGCTAAAGTATCAAATTTTTGCATTTTCAAAAGAATTATGCTAAATTTACCGGAAGAAGTTAACAAAAGTAAGGCAAACAGTAAAAAGACAAAAAGTTACAGAAATGTAAGACCCATATAAGATTAATTTCAGTCCATTCCTGTCACTACCTTATGACCCTGCCTTCCACATGTCCATTACCTTTTTAACATCAACTCTACCTCATTCAACATGTAGAAGAGAGGGAGGTCACTTACTATGTTGTTTCATCCCAGCTCAGTGTGCAACCATTGTACTGATGTTGATAAAAAAAAGTCTTCCAAAGATATGATTAAATGACATAAATTTGATGATGTACTGTTGTAATTCTTATTTCACAAACATTAATTCCCTTTTCACAATACCCCAGATAACATATCAATAAATTTAAAGTACCTGAAGCATTGATCCATTGCTAGAGATGACATGCAAAGAAAACCTTCCTTATTTCAGTACTATATTTTTTCTAGTAAGCAATCAAAAAGCTGACACTTGACATGAAAGGACACAGAAGCAACTGAGAAAAATCCATCTGATTCCATACAGAGTAACTGAGTTTGGTGCACAGGTCCCGCAAGAGTCATTAAAACACAATTCCAATAGAAGTACCTTACACTCCAAGTGCAGCTGAACACCTCATGTAGCATGAAGCCTAGCCATTAGCAGAGGAATTGAACTTTCCAGACACTTTGCTGATAAAAGAAAAAAAACCAAAAACCATAGCCCCATGGCATTCTCGTACTCTTCTATACATACCTTTAAAAAAAAAAAAAAAAGACAAACCCAAACCCATTGCATACAACTCCTGTGGGCAGAACAAAGCACCAATCAGTAAACAGGAGCTCCAGAATAGGCACCTCTTTTTCTGATTTCATTTCTCTCAACGAACGGAGATTTTGACATGGATGGATGGCACAAAAAGATCAAAATGGCTTGGCACTCACTCATCTTCTGGTAGACCAGAGTAAAACAAATACTTTACTGCTGATGGAAACAATTAAAGCTGCTGTGAAAGTCAGTTTACCAAACATTCTCAACCACTCCAATGAAAAAGATGCAGTTAACAACAGTTCTCCGTATGGGATATAACATCTCTCATCCACAGAAAGACACACACCATACCAGCAGGTGAAAGGAAGTCATGTACCATGGCTATTTATGTGTGTATATATCATCTGTTCACCAGGGTATGGCATGTAACAAACAATCCAGGTTCTTCAAATTTCTGTCCATATTTATGATAATTATAATGGAGGACTACAAAAGACATCAAAAGGCAAAAGAATAGTAGATTATTTATATCATGAGACTGCTGGGTAGAATTCAGTAAACTCAAGCAATGCAAATGTAACTTGAGGAATCAGAAGCTCTTCTTGGTTTGAAAAGAAAAGAAAGGTTTTGTTCTAGCCAATATAAAATAAGATACATGACTTTGTGCTTCATCACTTACAGTAAAGTGTCCTTCAAAGGCTAAGCTAATTTAATTTCCAGTACCTAGTCACTGTACCCAAAACTTTTTTCATCTCTTTGAAGTAATAAATGCATTCAAATAGAAGGAAAGTTCAAACTATCCACTTGTTATACAAAAACAGATAAGTAGCAGTGTTTTGAAACCTCAAAGTCTCCCTTTTAGAAAAAAATCATTTATATTGAAACATATGGAAAAAAATACCTTTGAAATGTATTTTAACTAAGTAAGTAGCATTAGCCTTTATGAAGGTTACCTTACACTTCATTTTAATTTGCATACCCCCTTGGAAAATTTTTATTTTAATAAATTGTTTTTATACAGTATGTTTGCTTGAAGATGATTTTCAAAGAACTTTCAGACAAATGTCTGAATCATTTGCTGAGGCAATCAAGGCTAAGAAAATACGTAATGTTTTTGCATGTCAAATACATCTGGATACCTTTGCTTTTGGCAGCTCTAGAACTGTCACACAATAGGAAAAGGACTTGGTGGGGAATTTTTTAAGATCTGGGAAATTCACCTGTATGTTATCAATACTGACTTAAAGTAGGTAAGGTTGCTCAAGAGTATGCATGCTGGCCCTGATTTTGGCCAAGAAACTAGTAACTACTATCATCACCTACTTTGCCTGTTATATATCATGGCTGGAATCTACATGCTGGATCTAAAGATATCAGTCATTGTAAGATCTTTTGTGAATCATCAGTATTTGCAAGACATGACATCAAAAACAAGAATTAAGGCAATCCCTGAACAGACAGGCAGAACAGTTAAAGTGGGACATAGGGAAATCGTTTTTCTCATCATAAAAGATGAGACTGATTATAGCGTATTATGCACAAGTCTGTTGTCTAACTTTTATGAAAAAGATGTTTAAAACTCGAAACTGAAAGAAGCCACAAAATAGCAAATCTCTTCCTCACACCTGAAACCTGGTAACTTCCTTCTCAGGTAGCTGTGGAACCTCTTCTGAGCAAAAGACAGCAGTGCAGAAGGTACACCAGTTGATAACAATGTAAAACAGCCAACTTTACCTTCTTTTCCTCTTATAGGGATGTAAAGTTAGGTCTCTTTCTCCTATCCAATATCCATCGCTGGAAGAACATACCCACCTACCTTTGTTTCTAATATTGTTTATATTGTTCAGAAATCTCAGAAGTTACTGAATACAAGAGTACTAATGGATAGATTGACAGGCTTCATTTCCTAAGAAAATTAGGAAAAATTTCCAGGAACTGATTCGATTATGTGCATTTCAGCCTTTCCGAAGGAGAAAGTCCTAAATGTTAGACCACTTGAATGTGGTAAAGGAAGATTTAAATTTAAAAAAAAAATCTTCATTTATACCATTATTTGCTGTTCTCTTTCCACAGGGTTCCTCCCTTTTTCCGTTTTTTTTCTGTGTATGAACTAACAATAAAAGCAGTACATGCTTACAGCACTCAAGTCCCCAGCAAAATCAAAAATTTACCAGTTTAAAATGAAAACTGTAAATAATGCTGCCTGTGCAAACAAAACAGGTTGTGGTTTTATTTTTTAAACCAAAAGCATATAATCAAGCTATGAATTTCATTTTTTTTAATAAACTGCCAGAGCTAAGCATAGTATTTTAAAAGGAAATGATAAAACCTCAGAGCACAAAGCAACTACTCAGTGCCTAGTGCTAGAAGAAACAGAGCACTATACACATTCTTTTTTATGAAATTTCACTCATTTTTCACTGTTCCCTTTGAAAATAGCATTTAGCTGATTCAGAAGCAAGAACTATATATACTCAGATGGATGGATCACTAATCTCATGAAGTATGGAAATTTTCATTTTGGGATTCTTGCACTGAAAAGGTAGACATTTACTGAAGAGGTTTATTGCACTTTTAATGTATACTAATTGAGAAACAAAATTAAATCCAATTAGTGCACAGTTATTCTTTCTTAAGCACAAGGAAAGCTGTTTATTGTTCTGACTCATGCCAGCGTGAGATTCTGTTCATATTACTCAACCATTTCATTACTACTGACTTACCTGTTATATAATGAGAGCACCTATTATATAAACATAGCAAGGGATTACATACCACAAAAAGCAAAGAAGCACAAGGAGACCACTTTTAAACACAGCAGCCTTAATGATTTCTAATTTCTAATTACTTTCTAATGAAAAGTAATTGATGGCTGAAAAGACCTCCCTTTGCAGGATTCTTTCCATTACAAAACCAAGGTCATATTGAATACAATTTATAGTAACAATCTCTCAAGAAATTGCTATACTTTCTTTTGCTAAATGAAAGAAAACAGTTATTCTTAATAAAAAAATTTTGCTGCTCCAGGAAGATAGTAGCACTTCAGATGTATGCACAAAATTACTCCTTCTCTTAAAATTTCAAGTAACCACATCAGTCATTAAATGCAAAACTCGCATGTTCTAACAGTTACTGCAAACAAATACGAAGCTGCCTGCCTAAGTACGCACCCTCTCCTAAATATCTATAAACACAAAGGAAAACTTTATACATTTTTCACAGACACTACAAACAGATATCACATCGGTTCTGGTAATTTATCAGCAAGTACATATTCAGTCATTTTAATTTTATCATTATTCTCGACTCTCAGAAATTTACTAGAAAGAAAAAAAATGACACTGACAACAATAGACCTTATTCATCTACAAGCTACTATTTCTAAGATCGTTCTCTTCTAGTGTCAATATATCAGTATGCAAAAGACACACAGGCAGATTCCTAATGCATTTGCAAGGAAGCCAGGCAAAATTTGCCTGCAGAAATATATTCATTATTCAGTGAACACCAGGTATCCGGGTTGGTGTAGCTGTAGTATCTTCTGCTAGTGTTGGGATTTAATAGGTGTTGGGAGCACAGTGAAACACTCTGTAAACAGGTAACACCCACATAATCACCATATTCTGTTCACTTTCTGTGTGCATCTCAGAAGACCTGTCAGTACAGAACACTGTACATCAGTACAACTGCCATCACGGTTTTTTTTTAGGCATGGATATGAATGTCCAGAACTTTGACCTTCATGGTTATGCACAGAAAATATCAATAATTGTTTCCAGGACATACCAGATTGCCATTAAACATATTTTTTCCAGCTTAGATTACGTAGGTCCCATCAGTCACTGTGTCCTACGAAACTCTTCTTCTGCTCATATCTAGCACAGAAAATCGTCCAGAACTATTGAAAATGTTCTGTCTGAGACCTCTACAAGGCTCGCTTTAGTCCACTCTCTTCCCAGCACAATCCTCAAACTCACATTTTCTAACCATTCTGCAGAGAACTTGGTTCTTTATCATGTGTTCTCTGGATGTGATCTCTGTATCAAGAGTAAATATTCACCTGACAGTTGGCCCCAAGACTCTGCTTAAAGACAGCCCAACAGAAAATCTATCAATTAATGTTATTAAAAAAAAGGGTTTAATATTTTGTATTCAAAAGTTGAATGTTTTTTCTATTCACTCCGTCCTACTCTATAGCACTATTTTAACAAGCACCCCCCTACACCTCCTTTAGTTTCTGCTCCTGCCCACATTTAGTGGGAATAAACAGCAAGGAAACTGTTGCTCTACTTCACACATATGTTATCATTGCACAGCCTTGAGTTTGGGCTATGATTTTTGACATTATGCCTGTCTGTGCCAGTTCTTGTGATTTTTCTTCTTTTTCCCTGTAGATTTGCCTGCTCTTGTATTCAGTATTTACAAACTTCCCTTAGGAAGATCGGTCCACGTTTAGAAGCATGGATCTGCTTAATCTGGTACCACCTCCATTCTCAGATGTGCTTTGCATCTTCTTGCTGTTGGAGTTAGTTCTTGGAACAGATTCTTAACTGACAGCACACACTTTGGATCATCCACAGGACTGCTCCTATGATATTTTTGTTCTCAAATATCATTGTTTCTCAAATACAACTTTCACTCTTAATGCCTGGCATTTTAAGGGACCAACTAAACAATGAAAGTTTAAAGCTTGCTTTCTCAAGGCATTCCCAGAAATTTCAGAGGCATGCTTCTTTCTCTCCTGCCAGCTTTTTTGAGTGACAGACTTATGATTAACCCCTACTCCTCTTTTATCTGTGTAACTCCTAAGCCTATAGTCACTCTTCCTCACTTACAGTTTATATACTTACAGAGCATAGCATTCAGATTAACCCTACAGGGTGTATATGGAACACTCAACTACATCATAACAAATCAAATTAATTACACAGCAGAGAACATTAATTACACTACTATTATTTATTTGTAAATACCTATTTGCTAGTCAAACAATTAACATTATTCTTATACGCTTCATCTTCCAGACTGCAAAAATGTGTTGGTTTCTTTATTTCCCGTCCACTGAGACTTAACAACATTCTATTTCCAGCTCTAACATTGAGGTAAAGGACATTTAGCTCAGGCCACACAGAACAATTACTTAGAGAGAAAAACACCACACATCGCAGTAATTTTAATACTACTTGACAGTCTCAACAGTCAGAAATCCTCAAAAAGTTTAGCTGAAGTAGTCATCAAGCTTCATATTTCACATTATGAGAGTTCAGATTAAAACACTGTTGTAACTCTATGCTGACCCTGCAGCACATTGAAATCATTGGGAATCTACAACTCTGGCAAGCTTCAGTGAAACCTACAAGTGTTTGGAATTTCTCAAGAATCAGACCATTCCCATAGCAAAGAAGGAAAATTTAACATAAGGAATCCATGATGTTATAAGCTTGTCCTAGTCATGAAATCTGTGGTACAGTGGGGGAAAAAAAATTGTTGTATTTTGCAAGATGAAAGAAGTGAGTATACAATAACTTACCCCTTCTGCTTTTTCTTCTGTGTTAGCCAGCATCTCCTGGAGGGCCCGTACTGACAGAGACTGCTCCAGAACAAAGGTGCAGATGGACAAATCAGGTGGAACATTCTGGGTGAAATTAAAACATGAGATTACATTAGTGACGGATTTGTTCAATAGCACTTTCCAATGCTTCTGTTTTGCCTCATTTTCCGTGAATCTCAAAGATCTATTATATCCCTGAGGCTATGAAAGCCCACCACATATTGGGCTGCAACAGTTAAGTCTTAGCTAGCAAGAGAAAGAAAGTGATTCTTCCTCTCTGCTCAGCATTTGCAAATTGACACCTGGGGAACTGGGTCTCTCTCTCAACAAAATGAAAGGAACCAATAAACTGCATCAAGTTCAGCAGAGGATCACCCTGATTGTTGGGGCTGATGTTCTCACCCTGTGTAGCTGGGGGAGTTGAGCTCGATCAGCCTGCATAGAGCGGAGAGAGGAGAAAGGGCTCTTAGAGTTCTCTCTACAAATCCAGTGGTGATTATAGGGAAAATGGAGGCAGACTCTTCTTGGAGGTGCTCCTTGAAAGGAACAGGAATGGCAATAAAAGTTGTACCAAAGAAAATTACAGTTAGAGATTAGGGAGAAAAATTCACCCTGGGAGTAGAAACCACTATCAAAAGGCTGCCAAGCAAAGCAGTGAAATCTCTCGTTGGAATACCAGCATATGGAACACACGTCTTAGACATATGCTCAGACTGAGAGGGAAACAAGCTTCAGTCTTTAGGCTACTCTCATCCTTATGAGAGTCTCCAGGCCAAAACATTATACACTTGAGTGTCAAGGCCAAGCCAGTAGCTTCTCAGCCTTGCAGGGCAGTATGGCTTCACCATATTCTGTTCCAAGTGAGACAAAGCTAGCGAGTCTTATAAAAATAAATATTTAAATTATCATGATTGAAAAAATCATTGAACTATTGAAAAGCTAATTTTCCAGACTATCACAAAAATTCATAATAAAATTGAAAGAGGTTTGTAACAGCAATGTCTACGCTACAGAGTACCAAAGTAAAATTAGATTTTATGTGGGGATCTTTTCTTCTGTTAATAGAAGAATATGCAACTCCTACACACCTTTTATTGCCTCCAGGAATTCCTTCTTGTTCCTTCTCTTTTTCTTTTTGTGTTAGTTGCATATTTTAGTTTAGGAATGCTTTTACTGACTGTTGGAAATCAGTTTTTACACCATGAATGCTGTAAAAGCACTCCAGTTGTAAAACCGCACATTTCTTCAAACTGCGTACAGTTTGAACAGGCTTCTTCCAAGGTCTCAAACATTAAATTGTATAAGGTAGTTGCAAAACCATTTTATTCCCTTTCTATTCAAAAGTTAGTTTACTCAGAATACTTCACACTTAATAGCTCATTAAATTGCTGTTCATCTCTCGTTGCACATCACATTTACTACAGTAATTCAAGTCTGTTTACTAACTAATAGATCTTTCATTTCCTTCCACTACTTACATTTTAAAAAAATTAATATAAAATGGTATTTTAAATTAAAGTTTTAGCCAGATCAAAAAGCATTAAATAGCATGCCCTTTTGCATGGGATTCTGACTTATGCAATGATACTTAGTCATGAAATGTTTTTAAACCAACTCTTCCAGAATCAGGCCTCTACTTAGTTCTCATTAGTGTTTTTCTTTTGTAATTACTCAGACACTACAACAGTCCTTTTCATGCTAGTATTAGGCCAAGAGACAACTCATTAGATTCTCTTCAGGACATCCTTGTAATTTAAGTACTATCAAAAGCCTTTACTTTACAAATCAGGAAAGAGAGCACTAAAACATCACACGTTAAAAGCAGTTGTTTCTGCTCAGGAAACACAAGAACCATTTTCCATTTTAGAAAGCCTCACAGAAATGAATTGCCTGACAGTCCACCCCACCCTCAATTCTCCCCAGTGAAGACTGACTCATAAACAAGAGTCTGAACAAAACAGAAAAAGATCTTAACATTGTGCTCAGAAACGACCCAAGGCTACATTTTCTGTATCTGTTTTGTTATAAACAAACATATCTAAGCAAGCAATGTCTCTGTAACAGTACTCCTACTGTAATTACTTCTATTAAAAGCAAGATTTTTGCTGGCAGAATATGTCTCACACATATAATTTTGTTACCTGTCAACATTTTTTTACTATTAAACCTACTCTACAGGTTATACGCTCTAAAATACGGAAAATCCTGCATCATTTCACATAGTGATCAAGCCAACATACCTAGGATACTCATTCTTCATAAATTCCACTCTCCTTTACGTAGACAACAGGCATGAGTATTTTCTTCCTTTCCCTTTAAGACTGAGGAATGAAGTCCCAATTAACATTTCTCAGCTATTCTCATAGCAGGTAAGGCACACTTTGAGCAGCCAGAGAGTAACAAAGGAGAACTGTATGAGATCATCTTGCTTTAATTGAGGCATCTTCTTCTTACAGTCTAATAAATCGTTATACCAGTTTCTTTTTCTAGAGACAAGAGAGTGAGCGCATCCCACCTCATCTCTGTTGCATCAATGCCAAGACACTTGGTGGCCCTCAGAGAACAACGTTTACCCTAAGAGCTAAGACAGGTGCATCTAATGATGCTCAGGGCAAGCATGTGAATCAGACTCTTCCTCTGGCAGTTTCACACCCAAATCTACTCTAGTGAAGATTCAACAGGCATGGCTGCATGCGGTGTACAACAATCACAGCATGGACAGACACGGATCAGATGCAGAACTGCCCCCATATTTAGCTCAGGCAGTTACAGCTCTGCTCACCGCTATACAGTGCAGTTTAATGCTGATGCTTTTAAAGCCCTGGATTTAGAAGACGAGGTTTCAGGCTGGCATACAGACATAATTTGAAGGTTCCTCTTCTGAAAAGCACCCTCCAAAAAATAATAATTCCAGGTAATTTTGGAACCCTCATTTAAATATACTGAAAATTTTTTCACAGTGCATTTGCCATCTCTTCAAAGCATAAAATAAAAATGAGGAAGGAAAAACACAAGAGTTTTTGCCAGTCCTCCAATTATCTGCCTTATCTCTCCTATCATCTTATACACGGACAGAGGAAGGAATATGGAAAGTAAAGGTATTCTGTGTTACATTATATTCTGTGTTAGGCAGCCTAACATTCCCTGTTGAAAGATATCTTCATACAACCTACATAGTAATTTTTAGTATCCAGTCTGGAAAGTGACTGCATGTTCCAGGGGTTGCAAGGAAAATCTGTAGCAATCAGTTTGCAGTATCAGGCTTTTTTGAGGACAGGTGAAATGTGTAGGCAGGCATTTCAGTGATTGCATTGCTCGACTATGAATACACTATTAAGTAATAAAGCATTTTAAAGAACATATTTTGCCACATGTCTAACAACCATCCATCAAAGCACTTTTAATAAATACCAAAACAACCTGTAACTAGCTGGAAATTTTCAACAGTTTAATGGTAATATTAGATCTTTGAGAGCGGAACACGGTTTATACCCCCCCAAAATTATCCATGCTCAAAAGCAGAGGTCTTCAACAGACATAAATAACCATATTAGTAATCCTCCACCTTCTTTTACACCTATTATTGTATTATCTTTTGATGCAGTAGCTTTCTAAATGAATAGATAAATAGTTCATATTCCAAAAAGGTTTTTTTGTTTGTTTTTTGTTACGGAGTATGTAATGAGGTTCTTGGACAGTCCAGGGAATCTCTATCACTTACCTTCGATTCAAAAGACCATAACATAAAATATACCTGATGACTTAAAAAGTAGCAGGCTCCAGTATTCCTCAGAGCTTAAAACATTACTGATTTTCTCTGGTAGTCCTTCTTTACAAGGTTTGTCTATTATTTGTTTAGACAATCTAATCAGTCATAACTACAATCTAATACGCAAGTAGCTTGATGAAAAAATAGGTTATTACACAAATGAACTAGAAATTTTATATTACATTTCAAAGGGAGATTCAGTACTGCTAGGAGAAAAATAAGAAATTACTATTAGACTTTTTCTATCGATCCTTCATCACTGTCTGTAATAGCAAAGTCAGCAAAATTTGACAAATTAGAACAATGTAATTCTCATCTGCAATATTTACAGCTTATCTATTACTGGAGTAATCGCTGGATTATTTAGAAAATTTGAGAATTCTTTATTCTTCCTGCCGTTTTAAATTATATTTATCACTTACATGAATTTTCTGTAGTAATATTTGCATAGTAAATTATGCTTTACTCTGAGGGAGGCAGATTTGCAAATTAGATAATCATACCCTTTATTAAAAAGGTGTTTTGAGTAAAGCTTTTGAAATGTTATTTTAAAATATCTCTAACTCTAGTCCAACCCACAACTGAATCACGGATACTGGATGTATTCTGGCAGTATTTCCATTTTTAGTGAATTCTTATTTACAAGCCTACCACACTCCAGCGTGATGACAATGAAAGCAGGAGGCTGAGATGCAAAAGCCAGTCCTGCTGTCGTTCCTCTGATCACACAATGATAGCAAGCCACAATAACATATGCCCTGCTCACATAATATGATGCATATAATTCTGTGAACGCCAGCTGAATCTGACTCTCATAAATATTAGTACAAGCCTGAAAAATAACATCTCACCAGCAAACACAATTCTGTCTCTAAGAATAAGCAGCTTTACCTCAGATTTATTTATCTCCCTAGTTATTTGCAGGCTTCTCAGTTGTTTTCCTAGGTTCATGGTTATTCTTATCTCTCTTCTAACCAAATTCACATTGAAATAGACTTGCAGGTATTTAATCTCTTACTGTATACTAAATGTTCACACATCAGTGTCTAAAAAACTCCTAACTAAGCAGCCTGATTTACAAAACATCCCCAGTTTGAATCATTGTCAAAAAATGAGATGTGGGTGCTCATAACTTTTTTTAAACTAGCACATTTATTAGATTCCTAACTTTGAGAACCCAAGTAAGAGCAGTCAAGAAATTAATTTTAGTGCAGAATTTAATGAAAACATCTGTAGACCTATTCGTGGGAGTAGCCTGAAAGAAACTGACCCCATTATCTATTTTCAAGTTACATTTAAATTTATACATCTCAGTCTTTTGGCAGTACTTTCTACTTAAATGAGATTCTGTCTGGTGACAGTGATGAAACACCCAATATCACCAAGTAAAAACATCCATTTCTAGGACTCCACATAGAAGGCATGGCTTTCCGTGTTTTCAAGCTTGTCATTGAAAAGATGGATCCAGGACAGAAATACATGGCTCTGACAAAAAGTCCCATCAGCCAAATAGGATGAATCATATTCACCAAATCCCAAAACAGAAAAGACAGAATGAATTATGAGTCTTACGGTTTCAGTTCCAGGAGAGGACCTTTCAATAACAGTCTCAACGTCCTGTGTGTTTATCATTAGCAGACCATGAAGGTTGCCTGGCCACCTCCTATGAAATTTGCTTTCAGTTGTTTATGATTATTTCAGTCTGAAGCCATCACTTTGTGTATGAGGCTTTCACAGGATATTACATCCGAAACAGTTGTTTCCAACAAAAGCAGAGAAGCTTTCATATTCCAAACTTTCTATGTTACTATATCTAAAAACTGTAATGCCCTCACGGTTTTGGAAGAGCAGTTTGACGAAGGAGTTGCCTTTCTTCAGAAGTATGCTCTTCACTTTTTCTAGGAAAATCTTTGAACATCTGGTTAAATTCTACTGCCTGAAAAACATCATTGTTCACATAGTGAAAAGTTTCTTGTCAACAAATGAAAGCTCTAAAGATTGCTAATTCATAGCACAGCTATTTCCGGGAACTAAACCGCACAACTCACAGGAATGATGAAACAAGAATAGGGTGCAGAATAAAAAAATGAGGGAAAAGGAGACCAACACAGGGAAAAACAGCTAGGGGTGGAAATGAGGTCAGACCCACATACACTGTAAACGTTTCATTTTCAAGACGTAGAACACAAGACAGCTCCAAGTCCTCAGTGGTTCTTTTGAATCACGGTGGTCGCCTATGCCACTACATGCCGCTCACCTGTACTATAACACAGCTTGTTCGTCTGACCAAAACAACTGCTTGCTTTAACTTTTTAAAAAGATTCTCACCTTGTGGTCACATATACAAAGTTTCCCTATTTTATCCACATTTCCTAGCGCAGAATTCTCTCATAAATGGTTAGATTTGACTAACCTTGCAGTGAAAAAAATCTTGATACACCAAGCATACTTTCTGTTGATATATCAAAGATAAACACTCATCCACGTCTTATGGGGAGTTACGAGTTTTATACCCACACGAGTTAGCACACCCATGAACCCCAAATGCCTTCCCTACTCTTTATTTTCAGATAGTGAACGTCATCTGCTGGAACTGTTCATTGGCAAAGAAAAATCCATTACCTGAAACATAAGTTGTTCAAACTGAAGGTATAACTTCCAGAAGGAAATTGCTTCTTGGGTTTTTCCCGTCTCACAGTCTCCTTTAAAAATCCGTAAGAAATCTACTTCCTCTTAGGCTGTTGTTACATAAGTATACTTATATTCTTTTCTTTTATGCTTGCAGACAGCATCAAAGTTTTTTGTTGCTATTTTTGTTTTTGCTTTTTGGAAACAACTTTGATTCTGACACCTATTAAGGGTCATAATGCTCTGTGCTGGTTGTGGCTAGGGTAGAGTTAATTATCTTGATAGTAGCTGTTAGGGGGCCGCGTTTCAGATTTGTGCTGGAAACAGTGTTGATAACAGAGAGATGTTTTTGTTATTGCTGAGCAGGGCTTACTCAGAGCCAAGGCCTTTTCTGCTTATCACATCACCCCTCCAGAGAGTAGACTGGGGGTGTATAAGATATTGGGGGTGGGACACAGCTGGGGCAGCTGACCCCAAATGACCAAAGGGACATTCCATACCATATGGCATCATGCTCAGCAAATAAAGCTGAGGGAGGAAGAAGGAGGGTGGAATGCTCAGAGTTACAGCATTTCTCTGCCAAAGTAACCATTCTGCATGATGTAAGTAACCATTCTGCTTCCAGGAGATAGCTGAACACTTGCCTGCCGATGGGAAGTGATAAATGAGTTGTTTAAAATTAGAGAAAAGTTTGGCTGGGGGGCCACCAGTCAGGTACTGGCTGGGCATCAGTTCCTTGGTGGTGAGCAATGGTTTTCCTCCGCATCACTTGTCTTTCTCGGGTTTTGCATCTCTCTCTTTGTTCTTTTCCTTTTCATTACAAATTGTCGTTATCATTGTCAGTGGTAGTATTTCAATTATTAAACTGTTACCTCAACCCTCAAGTTTTCTCACTTCTCTCTTCCTACCTTTTCAATTCTCTATCCTGCTGGGGCGGGGAGTGATGCTTAGTTGCTGGCTGAGGTTAAACACAACAGGCTAGTACTAACAGAGCAGAGTGTCTTAACTGCTTGGAAGCTGTAATTCCCAGTATGAAGTTTACTTTTATTATGTATTTAGGTCCTCATACCTTCCATCTCTAGAAAGGATAAGTAAAGAGGTTTTTTTTTTTTCCCTCTTATCCTCCATCTCTCCCTCTGGTCTCCTTTCTAACTATATATAAGTTCAACATAACTACATCACTGAGAGCTGTTCCTCTTTTTTATCTATTCCCTGAAAATCTAAAATGCTTAGCAACAAATAAAAGTGGCATTGGGTAAAAAGCCACACAACTGCATTTCAGCTTCAACAGATAAACCAGGTCAATCGACTCAACATTCATTACAACATACATTGCTGTAGCCAGGACCTTACATGAGCATTAGCTAATAGTGTATCATACTAATGCAGTGCAAATATGTTCATTTTTAAGGTAATTAGGAAAATTCCATGCTAATTCATAAAATAAAAATATCTCATAGGATCAACAGTGCTACAGAGGTTCTGGGCACACATCCAAATTGACAAAACATTTTTTGTTTAACATCATGCTGATTCTGTAAATTCTACCTTATTATGCTAATCTTATGTGTATTATTCAAAATTTTACAGTTCCCTTTTATTCTTGGAGATTATATTGTATTTATAGCTACTGCACCAAGTAATGGAAAAATCTGGGATATTTTGAGTTGGGAGGGTACTACTGCTTTAGAACCTGGAAGGAAGCAGTTATCCTTGATTCCTGCAGCATCAGAAAGATTATCTTTATAATATAAACACTATTTTGCTCCTTTCTGGAAAGCACAGACACCAAACAGGAAAAATCTTCCTAATCCCTGACCAGATTTATTATAAATGATGCACGTTACAACAATCATATTTCAAAGTAAGAATTCTATAATCTTTCAGGATCAAACAAGTAGGGCAAATGTGCACATCCCTTGTGGCTGTAGTAACTGACATCACCTGACCTGTCTCAGTAGATATCTTACTCCACGTAACCAATATGACATTAGCTGTAGAGATTCTCTGTTAAATTTATTTCAGAGCTGAAATCCTCACAGTGGAATTATATCATGTAAAAATTAAATGCAAATAAATATAAATACCAACTCTTTCAGAAAACTTCACTTCAACTCTAAGGAGCAATTGATTCACTTTGCAGTGAACATCAAAGAGTATGTCTATGAGAAGCAAAACCTGCTTATTTTTCTCATAATCTATCACTATAAAACATAGTAATGGACATGAAATTTTAACTTCTAAGGATTTCATCATAAGTTTTCAATTTCCATTTCATGTTGCTGAAATCAATACTCAACCTGTGTAACCAGGCAAATTGGTGCCTGCCAGATATCACTGGAATGAGGGCACTAGGAATTTATGCTCTGAGTCACCTCTGACTTGTCCTTACACAAAGGAAAGGAGATGCATCATCAGGTCTCTCCTGGGCTACACAGTACAAAAGTAGTAAAGCATGCAAAGCTACGAAAATTCTTTTTGGCTAGATGCAAAAATGCGCTTACGTACTTACAGTGCTAAGTTGCATATTAACAGTCAATACTTTCCTTACACATATGTAAAATACATCATTTTTTATAACTAAAATGGATAATGCATACATTCTGGATTGAGCCAATATTCATTCAAGTGCTTAACTCAATCCAAAAAAATACATTGAAAACAAATGAAATGCAACTGCCCACATAATTTTCAGTCTTTCACCAGCATTACAGAAGCTAGATGTGCATTCTTCAAATTCAGATGTGCCAGTCCCTACTGGCTGGCACAAAATAAATAAATGATAAAGCCATTTTATAAAGATTAATAGTATACCATACCTCAGTTCTTCAATTCATTTTGAACCTCATTATATGTCTTTTAAAGGTAGTATGTCCATTCTGATTCAAGCTGGATGTAAAGTTCCCCAGATTATTTTGCACCCCAGACTGTTTTGATCTGATTTACCTGATTTAAAATAATAATTGTATAAAAAATTAGATATTTACCTTAAAAGGTATACACATTCACCTCTGTAAGGTAAAGCAAATCAATCAGAACAACATATGGAAAGTTGTTCACTCAAAATAACATATCTTTAATCATTAAATTCTTGTACTCCAGTAGATATTTGGGTCAGGGACAGAAAGACTGGAGAAGTCGTATGAGCAAGGACTATCTGCCAGTAAATTCTTCATGGATTTAGGGACATATACTGCCAGAACATCACTGCTCATAAAAGTGCAATAATACTTTCAAGCATGAATGTATTTTTAAAAATCTCACCATAAAATACTTAGAAATTGTGGTTTATCTGTAAATGTATAAAGCCCCTACTTGACTGTGCAGGTCATTGCATTTCAAAATACACTGCATGATGTGAAAAATAAATATTTATTTTACTATGCACCTTTATTAACTACAAAATCAAAAGGCTTGGAAGATTAATCGATAATTATTTGTTCTGCTTCTTAAAAAATCAGATTTTGTCCTTTTTTAGTCTAACGGTGCAAATTATTGTTACTAAGCTGTTAAGTAAACAACTGCTGCTTTCAAGGACTCCACTTAGCATTCAGTAATATACCAGCTCAAAAAGCTGACACAAAGTAGTGGCTAGACAGAAATGCCCACATGCATTTCACAACAAACAACACTCAGAATTGAATTATGCAAGAGGTAATAAAGCAATAGGCTTAAACATTCAGAGACAGTAAAGACAGTCCAAGGACTTGGCAAACTATCTGAACTTTTACTCTTCTGCTACTCTTGAATACATGGTCAAAGAGGTACTAGAACAAGAAGTTTACAGGTATCACCCCTATGCGCGACCCAATTGCATTCATTTAGATCATTCACCAACCTGGAGTCTCCTCCTTTACTGTAGTCAAGTCTTCCTTTTCAAAATTTCACATTTTGAATATCACATAAGATGTTAACTACAGTATTAAGACCTTTGCAGATACCTATTATGCACAACCACAGACTGTGCAGATAGTTGTAATTTTTACCAATACCTCAACTTTCACCTTAGCAAGCAAAGACATTCTACTTCTCTACCAAAGCGCTAATCTATGCTGGGGATTTAACATAACCTTTCAAATGGCTTTGATTGGTATTGTTTTATTTTCTAAAAGAAAAACCAAAACAAAACAAAAAAAAAAAAAAACCCCACCAAAAAACCCCCCACAACCAACATAAAAACCAAGCCAAATTATAAATTTACACATTTACAAATTTTTGCAAATTTTCCAAAATAGCCATTCTAATAAGAATTATGTGGATGCGAAAATAAGAGTTTTAATGGAAACCATAGAAACAGCTAACCTCCACGATGACTATGCTTGAAACATACAAAATGGAAAATAATTCTTTTGGCATTTTGAGATTTTAAAGTGAGACTTTTGTATGTGCAAGTATGTGTACAGACATTAATCTGTACATATACTTGCAACTGTATCAGCCAAAAGAGGTCAAATTACTGACCAAATCGTGTATCAAATACGGCACTCAAAGCATATTAAGCTTTACTCTTACAGCAGCTAAACACACTAGGCATGTTTCTTGTTTAAAGTAAGACCTCATAGCAATTTTACTTCATTTCTGTGGCCCTTTTTGTATTTGCTAATAATTTACACACACTGGAGAAAAAAAACATCTGTACTACTCAAGTTTCCAATTTATTGAATGATGGGTACCAAGAAGATTCCTGGGACATCCGTTAATACTTCATATTGCACTGAGCGGAATACTTGTTTACTTTCTACAACCTCTGTCTAACCTTCTGATGCAAGTCCTGTGCTGTGCCAGTTTCTTTTTCTCTCGTAGTACTCAATTTGTCACAGAGCTTTGGCATTTTCTTTCATATAGAAATAACTTATCCTGCTCTGTCTTTTAATGATCAATATGCACCTTGGCCATTTAAAACATCCTAAACTATCTAAACTAATTCATCCTACATTATCTAAAGCCATTTGACCGAGGCTGTTCCTGATTCACATTTCCCTCAATTATTGCCTTATCACCAGCTGTAAACATCGTATTGTGCAACTAGAAATGGTCAATACTCAAAGAAAGACCAAGAAAACCTGAAATTCCTAACTCCCTGTTACTATTAAAAGGTATTCAGATTTGGGGTAGATGTAGAGTTTGCAGGGTTGTAAAAAGAAGACCGTATCAGGTGTTGGGTTTTTTTAAAATCAGGCAAGTGACATTAGTTTCCTGTGCTTTTTTAAATGGCATGTAAAAAGTCAGTTCTCGTGAAAAGGCAACATTTTTGTTGATCGTATTCTTGTAAATATGTCAAGAAAAGAGTACAAAATCCTGGAAGATGGAACAAGCTTCCCACTCCTAGAAAAATTCTTTATATCCAGTAGGAGGGGAAGAAAGAACCAAGAAGTAAAAGCTCAGAAACATTGATTAGTATTATTCACAGGGACTCACTATATTTACAATATTTCATTTCCTATAAGACAAGAAAAGCTCATACTCAGTTAAGCAGATCATTAGCTTCAACGTCTTGCAGCTCACACAAGTCCACAACTAGCACATTGAAGGCAGTGCAGAAGTAGACTGCACGCAGTCACCGCTTTACAAGATCCTTGCACCGAGGTACAGAATACTGTAAAACTCCTTTTGGCTTATACATGGTGTTGGAAAAGGACAAGCCAAAAAAGACAGAAAGGAAGGAAATCTTAAGCTACTATTCGTGCTGTGTGAAACCACAGCATTATTCCCCTCCTCCAGCTATTACGGACATGCTGGTTTGGTAAGAAAAAAAACAGACTGGAGGTGTCACTGTGATTCATGGTTCATGTGTCAACTGCATGGTCACCACCTACATCTACACATTTTCAGACAATCAGCAAACTTTCAACAATTATTCAAAAATAATTAAACACCCAGGAAAAGCAGCCTCAACTCTGATCATCTGCATTTATGCATACTCTTTGAGAACACAGTCACTTTTTTTACCATCTGGTCTCTGCTTTTCAATGCAAAACAAAGCAACTGTTCTTTTGCTTGTGAAACCAGAAGTTATGGTTGTATTTGTATATGGCAACCATCCTGTCAGCAGTAGGAAAGTTACTAAAAACAACTTGCACTTTGGTTGCAAGCACAGGACAGAAAACATCCATCTCCAACCTCCAATCTATATCCACTTGCCCAGTTTCCAACTTTCAATCCAGACTATTTATAAACTAACACTCTCAATTTAATGTTGCAAATACTCATTACAACAGCAAGCTACAGCATTTCCTCTGTTGTCAAAAAAGCACAAATCTTCTTCCTCATTTTTCATGGGGAAGTAACCAGGACAAAAAGCCTACAATCTTGAAAACCGCCAATCAAAAGACAGAAATTTCAAGAAGTCTTAAACAACAACAAAAAAATTTAAAAAAAAAACAAAAAAGAAGAGTCCTTGATATTCTTTTATTTGCTTTATTTCAGATATAATTGATATTACTTACCTCAGAGAAGATTCACTCACTCATTAGCCAGGTTTCTTTGTCCTCTTTTCTGAGAGCCCATTGGGGTTACTCGCAGGACTCTGCTGAGCCAGATTCAGCCCAACAGTGCTTAAAAATACTGAGTACAAAGTAACAATACCATGACTTCAAGTGTTGAGCAGAACTGCATAACTAATTTGACATTGCTGCTTTAGACAAGTGTTCATTTAAAGGACTTAAAGTAAGGATTTGCACTTTCATGTGTTCTTAGCTTGAAGCGCACAGATTTATGAATCTGTTTTTTTCAGGACTCGAGATGCTCAGCTACGTATCAGTCTAATTAAATTTCAAACGACTGCTTTGTAACAACTCTGCATGTACTAATTAAGTACATTCTGCTATAAACCAGTCACAGAAAATATTTAAAATGCTGAGCTCTAGAGGATTTAGCAGAATATGCCGTTGCGTAAACGTTGTGAGATTCAGCTACCCAGGGTAACACAGCAAGCCCGAAGCTGCCAGGCTGTGCTTGCATTAAATAGCTATCAGATGCAACTTTCAGTCGTGGATGAAGAGCAAGTAAGAACTTACACCTCAAAATATTCTGACTTTGCTCTATGTATCACTTTATCTTTCAATAATTTTCTTGTGGTATTTTAGTACCGTTAGTGTATTTGATGAAGACAAAAAGTCCGTTTCCAGTCCTTAACACCTAGTCCCCAAATTATCAAGAGTCACAAGAATTTCACACTAAATGGGGAAGAAAAAAAAACCGGCATTATCTTGAACAGAATATTCAAAATGCAAATAGCAATTCTCCTTTTTAATAGGAACAGTACTAAAAAGGGGACTCAGAAGCTAAATCTCAGCAAACTGGCAGGTTTTCAGAAGTCTGCAGAAAACTAATTATAGAACTGTACACTGCATATCTGACCTTCTTACATCATGGTTCTTGTGTCACAGCTGTAACTCAGACAAGATTTCCCAGCATAATATCTGTTTCTATTTAAACTTTAATTTTTAAATAATGAGAAGCCTAAACAGTTACTTGGATAGATACTCATAATGGAAAACTGATTTAATGGGATTTTTCAGGTCTTCACTTATTTTATACCAGAAGTTCAATTCCTGCATCTGTTCCACTACAATAAATAAAAAATAATTAAACAAACAAACAAAAAAACCTGACAACCACCATCATATGTGGTTTTGTAAACATTTATGGTTGATTTGTTTGCTTTTAACAGGCATTTAGATAATGAAGTTGCAGACTACATATTTGAATGAAGAAATTGGAACTTATATTTTGATTGTTAAATTACACAAATTATACAGATTTGGGTCAAGTTTCTTGATTGGATGGCCTATGTTACTAATTATATAAAATAAATCTTTAATATTAAAAATAAAATGAGAATTTTGAAATATGTCTTACATTGGTTAGTTGATAGCATATAATCTTTCATTAAATGCCTTCACTTTGAGTACTATCATCATCTAATTGATTCCCCTTAACTACAAAACATTTTGATTCTTTCAGCTTTTGTTGCGACATTTTCAGCTTACATGTCATGCACTCTACTAGCATATTTAGGTAGTTGGTACCTTCCTTTGGAGCACTTTTTAAAGTGCTTTGTTAATAATTAACAATTGCTAGTATTTCTAAAATATATTTTGACCAAAAAAATCCCAACTACACAACATATTTTGAGTCTTACAATAAAACCCTGTGGATTCTAAATCACTAATTATAAGCATTAAGTTATCCCCAACAAACAAAGTAGAACTATTAATAGATGTAACCAGAGAACTGGTCTATAGTAATATCAGACTTTTAAATAAGTGGATGTAATTGAAAAAGAAACATTTGTGAAGGTACATACTGTAGATAGGAGAAAGTTTTAATTCATTTTAGGGAGTAAATAGTGCCTCATTAAGCTAAAAAGTGTATATCTCTGACAACACTAGATTTGATTTCTGTAAAATCAGAATAATCCATCCTGCATGTATTTCAAATTCCAAATATCTGCTTCTACAGGAGATACAATCTGAACAATGAGAATAATAAGATTTCCCAGACTGGATGTATTATGATTACATTATTAAGTCTGTGATGCCTTGCACACATTTCATTTCCTTTTCTAAAATGACAGTACAAACTTGCTAAGTTTTATTATTATGCCTCTAATGATGCACAAAATTTTCAGCTGATATAAAGCCATATATCTGTCGCTGCTTACATCCACGGAGATCTGACCCTGTCTTGCATAGTCTGAATGTTTCGCATTCATTGCAAATTATTCATCTTCCCTCTCAAGATATAATTTTGTTGGTTTGTGGGATTAAGTGCAAGGATCACAATCAGGTGTGATGGATATGGCTACACATCTGCATTTAGGCTCAGGATTTACATGAGATTTAAAAGGAATAAAAATTGAATGTGACATACATATATAATAAATATAATATTTATAATTATATAAAATATGCATTATATAAACCTACATACAAATATATGAAACACTCTATGTTCCTCTTTACATTGCTTTTACAGAGAAGCATTTTGCTGGGAAAGAATGATACATTGAACAAAATTCTGTCTGATCTACACCTATGAAAATTCCTGTGCCTATGTCTAAATTATGTAAAGTAGGGTGAGGAAAATATGTATAAATTTATTACCAACTCTTCACTTCAATTATTAAATTCAATTATCTTAGTGAACATCTCCGAAGTGGAGTCCTCTGAACATGAGATTACATAAGATTAAGTGTCATCTTTGCCATTAAATATGAATATTCATTTTGGCAGCATGACCCAATGACAACAAAATGGCCTTGGAAGTGCCCTTGCCAAAGTCCTGACAATATTTTTTGAATTTTTGAGAAGGATGCAATGGAAACGTAAACATAGAAAGCAACCACAGCACTTATCAAAAATAAAACAACCCTTACTATATAGCAAATACTGTAAAAACAAGCAGACAACACTGATTTGATTAGTCACTGTGTACTGAATTTTAAAAAACTTCGTATTTCGATACATTAGTAACTGCTCAAAAAGAATCTACTTGCATCTATACGTTAGTGGACACCATGTGCTTTTTAAAATACATTTGGGTTTATGCAATCAAAAGCTGCATACAGCACAGGTACTGTTTCTCAGTCATCTAAAGAGTTTCAGACTCAGTTTCTCTGGAGCCAGAAAGATTATTTGCTGTGGCCACTGAGAACACGCTCAAGTGTTTGCTGTACAAGATAAAAAAAAAGAAAGCAATCCTTGTCTTCAGATCTTACACATCGGAAGACAAATGGAGAAAAGAGTTTTCCTCCCAGAAGCAATCAGAGTAAATAGTTCAGACCACCGTCCAAGATGACCCTCTTCTCTAGACACGTCAGTATAGAATTTGACTGCTGGCATGGAAATTGCCTGTGTACGTACTAAAGAATCATACTTGCAACCTTGTCTGTGCCAGATGACTCACAGCATCATGGAATTAAGGTATGTGAGTTTACCACCTGCCCAAAAACAACGTAAAAAACACCTTATGCCATCCAAAAAGTGTAACTCTCTCTCAGTGTTCCGCTGTGCAGTAGTTCACAGGGGTTCACAACCCCATTTGTGAATGGTCCAGAGACGAGTATTTTTCATTCTGCACCACAGACCGGTACACTTTTCAGGTGCTCTTAAAACACAGCTCTGGGTTAGTTTTCCAACACTCCACGGTTTATTTAGGTCTAAAGAAAAACTGCTTCAATAGCAGACAGGATAATCTTTTAACGAACGGACTTCCTCATATTAGCAATCTGTTTATATATAAAGAGTAACCATCTTATTTTCAAATGTAAAGAAATAGATCTTAGTAGTCATCAAAACAAGTTACCTGTTCATAATTCTTAAAAAAAGGGATGGTCTTCCATACAAGGACAAGATTTAAAAGTACAGAAACACTGATGAAACAAAATTACCTATAGACCATTGTCAAAAAAAGAAGTTTATGACCTTTTTTGCTTTTTTCTGACACCCATCCCTTATTTTCTTTTTACCCAAGAAATGAAAATTTATGCTATAGATTTAACAAGAGCTGCTGGAGAAATAATCAGATGAGATAAGGAAACTAAGCATTTCTAATTTTATCTTCAGCGTGTCTTCTTTGGGTTTTCTTATTTTTGCTGTTGTAACTGTTCAATGTTAAAAAATATTGATAGTTTATATATCTGATATTCTTACGCACTTGGAATGTATAACTTGTCCCTAGATGTTGTGATTTAGACCCAGCTGGTAACTAAAGCCATACAGTTGCCCCATTTTCTCTAGGAGAAGAATACACCTAAGGGTCAAGGCAGGGGACAAGGGAGGGCTAAGGTGTCACTTAACAGCCATGGGCAAAAGACAGACTTGAGTAGAGGAGACAAAACCTATTTTATTCAAACAACAAAACTACAACCAAATCACCAGTTAGAATAGGGCAGAAAAGAGAACACCATGATCTTAAATAGAGCTTCTCCCCACCCCTCCCTTTCTCCTGGGCCCGGCTTTACTACCTCCTCCCCAACACTCAGTGCTGGAGGTGAGGAGGTAACACAGGATGGGTGGTGCAGTCAGTCTTAACCCTCTGCATGATATTCCAGCTGCTTGCTCCATGGAAAACATGCCTCACAGGTCCCTCCAGCCACATGATGTCCCCCACCACAGGAGACAGTCCATCAAGAATGTCTCCGGTTCACGTGGGAGCCTGTTGCCAGGGTTGACTCTCCCACCGCTGAGCTGGCCCAGCACCAAACCTCCTCAAAGACATCATGTTTTTCAGGAGTCCTGCTCTTCCAGGCTGAATCTGTTAATTTCTCCCACCAGTGCTCAGCCATCTTACCACAGACCATGGGAAAAATCCCTGTACCGGCATGTACTCCACAAATTTCTCCTGGTTACCTCCATGACTGCATGTCATTCTCCCTCCGTTCTATCCCCTCCAAAACAAAAGAGCACGCCAAAATAAAAAAGCATTCCCACCTTAAATAGGTTTATTCACAGAAGCACTGATTGGCACAGCTTGGGCCAGAAGCATGGTCAAAATTGTAGCTGGAGGGCTTTTTCACAAAACTACAACACGTTAAACTGCCCCCCCCAGTGCCGAAACAATGGCAAACAAAGACAGCACGGAATCTGTGCCAAATCCTAAACCGCAACATTAGAGCAACTACTATTTTGAGACAGATCTGCTTTGAAATTGGTAGAGATTGAAATACAATTATTTCTCACTTGAGCTACTATACTTCTGTATGTGAGGTAGTCAATCATTTATTTTGTACCAATCTAATTGTTTTATACTCAGAACTGTCTCATATTAATAAAGGTATATATGATTTAGACCTGACATCTTATTTGTATATTATTTTGCTCTTGAAGATATGGGATCATTTTGAGGAATTTGGACATGCTCTGACCAAAAATCAGGAAGCTGCTATCCTCCTGAAAGCAGCAAATAAACTCTGGACTTTTCAGAGTAATTCTAAGAACTAATCTTACTTGCCTTCCCAAGCTAAAATAATGCGTATGCGAGGTAGTCAAGCATTTATTTTGTACCAATCTAATTGTTTTATACTCAGAACTGTCTCATATTAATAAAGGTATATATGATTTAGACCTGACATCTTATTTGTATATTATTTTGCTCTTGAAGATATGGGATCATTTTGAGGAATTTGGACATGCTCTGACCAAAAATCAGGAAGCTGCTATCCTCCTGAAAGGAGCAAATAAACTCTGGACTTTTCAGAGTAATTCTAAGAACTAATCTTACTTGCCTTCCCAAGCTAAAATAATGAATGAAATAAAGATAGTGTAAACTGCAAAACAGCTTTTATGCCATTATCAGCCAAAGCTAGAAAACAGTCCCTGGCAGAGCTCAAAAGCACTGTTACAAAGACACATCCCTAATTTCTACAAGGCTATTGCTATCACAGATATAGAATCTAGTCCTGTGTGTCCTTCACAACTGGAATCTAATCCACTGGCTCAAATAATTCATTTCAAATCAAGAATACATTTCCTGTATAAAGACACAGTACTGGGGTCAGACTGCCTGGGAGGCAGCTTGGCAGAGAAGCGCCTGAGGGCAGTAAGGTTGGCATGAGCCACAGTGTGCCCTGGCAGCAAAGGCAGGCAACAGCCTCCTGTGCTGTACTAAAAAGTGTATAGCCTGGAGGTTTTGTTTTTTCCCTTTACTCAGCACTTGCTAGACTATATTGAATCGTAGAATAGTTTGGTTTGGAAAGGACCTTAAAGATCATATAGTTCCAGCTCCCATACACACTCATTCCACCAGACCAGGTTGCTCAAAGCTCCATCCAACCAGTCCTTGAACACTTTCAGACATGGGGCAAACCACGACTTCTCTGGGCAGCCTGTTCCAGTGTTTCACCATCCTCACAGTAAAGAATTTCTTCATAGTATCTAATCTAAATCTACCCTCTTTCAGTTTAAAACTGTTACCACTTGTCCCATCACTACACTCCCTAGTGAAGAGTCCCTCTTCATCTTTCCTGTAGGCCTCCCTCAAGCACTGGAAAGCCACTATAACATCTCCCCAGAGCCTTCTTTCAACAACCCCAACTTTCAACTCAACTCTTTCTGTAAGACTGACCAAACCAAAGCACAAAAGCATTCACAAACTTAGAAATACAACTGTACTTTGAAATTTGATTCCATAAAATGCCATTTTGTGATGAGATGCGTTTCTTCTCAGAAAGAGTCCTGTAACAAATTTAATAGCTACAAAGCTATTGGCTACAAAGAAACCAACCTCAAGCCTAAACACAAGCTGTAATGTAGCTCCAAATATTTTTGTATCATTTATATAATATAATTCCTTATTTGAAACTCAAACACTTTACAATATATACAAAAAAACAATAGATTTGCAGAGCTGAGAAGTAAAAAAGATACGTTTGCTCAGTAAAGTGACTTGACTAGCATGGATTGCTTCCAAAAAGTTTAAAAAGTGGAATTCGGAAAAAGTTTTGAAATGTGAACATTTGTGAACTGATAATGCTTATTAAAGTGTTTGCTAATTTAGCCCAACTATCATTATCTACCTTTTGTTAGTTTGATGTTTTCAAAATCTGCTGCTCTCCTCCAGGGCTGAAGGAATCTACCAGGCCCTCCACAGAAACCCTTGTGTCGTTAACTTGAACGGAAGCAAATATAATTCATTAAGCAACTTTCGTAATGGGCTTGCCAGTTTTATTGTTGTAATGGGGTAAGTATTAATGGTCAGTAGTTGCTGAAGTATTTTATCAACAAATCAACAATTTGACTGTTATCTTCATAGTGTGAATTATTCAATGATCCTAGGACAAGAAAACACACGTGAATAAGCATCCATAAAACATCAGCTACACCAGGAGTCACATCTTGACAGATACTGGAGAAAAGCAGGGAATTGTACCAGGCATTCTGAAGAATGCAAGCCAGGATAATAGCTGAGGTCTGCTACTTGTGTTTAGCCTGTTACTGGTAGTTGGTTTCGTACCTCACCCTTGATACCTGGCTGTAATTCAGATGCCACTCTACTGTCTGCGTTAAAGTGCATCACAATCCCATTACAACTGGAAAATAGTCTTAAAGACATGCAGGGAAATTTTTTTAACTGGCTCAAGAAGCCTGCTGGAATCTCTTTCAACTTATCATATGCCTCCTGTGATATTTTTTATGCTCTTCCTTACATAATGCAATAACAACATTGTACAGACACAGACACTAGGAGGAAAAACATTTTTATTTACCCTTATTTACAGACAACTTTGCTTTAAAGATTTGGTAATTTTATGACTCCTCAGTATTTGTATCTCCAAATGACTTCAAAAGAGCTCATCCTAGAAACTGTCAGCCCTTAAAAATTAAAACAAGGATGAGCTGCATGGATTTTCTTTTGTTTGTTTTTCTTCCGCAAGCCATGCAGAATGAGCAGACTAAATAATGCTTTACAAAACATGTAGAAAAAAGCAGCATCAACAAGTAAGCATAGAAAACTGGCCAGAAATTTACACTGTATTCCTTAAAGACAAGAATGTTCAGGAGTTTTATATAGTGAGAGAGAGACTGTAGATTTAATCTCCAAGCTTTCTGAATGAGACTAAATTAATTAAATAGATTTTTCTGGCCTCACAGGCAATTAGCACAGCAACCACTCCTATCACAGCACATTTTTATTGTTAAAAAGATTCACTTGAAACAGAGCAGCATGGATGAATTCATCGAGATCACTGCTATTATAATGAATCATTAATATCCTAGTGAAAAATTTATTCCTATGAATAATATATTCAAAATTATGACACAGAAAATGAAGCATTAGTCTGCAATGTATCAGAGAGAATCAAAGCGACATTACGGAAGTTGGCAAGATAAAAAAAAATAAGATTTTTTGCTCTAAATCTTTCTAGATGTCTTTCCAGATGCTTTATTTTATTTTCTTACAAAACATTTATATTTTAGCTTATGAAAAAACAAATATGTTAAGCAAATTCTTCCCTTTGTATAAATATCCAAGTATAGCCATTACTTTGATCCCCAAACCTGTTCCACCCTCAGAAGGCACATTTTTGTCTTCAAAACATTTATCTGAGCATATGCGACTCTGAAACAAAACCCCTCCTTTGCAACAAATAGCAAAGTTAGTTTTTCAAATTACTGTATCAACTGCACTTATAGCAGTTATAGTAGGCTTAGATAACAAAATGTTTAGACGAGATAATTTTGATATTTGCACTATTACTATGCTCAGTAAAGAGAATTAGAAGGACTTAAAAGTAATACGCATCTCAACGGAAATATCATAAAATAAAAACATACCACCACCAGAACTATCTTTCTCTTTCCTCTGGAGTTAATATCATAACATTCAAATGTGTCTTTGAATTGCAGTACACAGTAAGTGCCCTAAGGCTTACTACAACCGAGTGAGGACAACCAAAATAATAAGCATATTACTGAGATGGACTTCCGCAGCTAACTAGTTTTTAAGTGGGCACAAACCAGAAAGCACAGCACTGAAGTCCAGCCAAAAGGCTACGGCAAAGTAACAATTAAACTTAGAAGGAGGATTATATATTCCTTATATTCCTTCCTTGATAGATTTGATTTGTCCATTCTCCCAGACAGATTCGTGTATAGTACATTAAAGCAAGCAACTTTATAACTATACCCTTGCTTCATACGTGACATTTAAAACACTCATCAGTACCTTAGAATTTGACGTGGATTCCAAGAAGCAAAGCCTGTTGCCAAATCCTTCTGCAGCAAGACACAATTTCTGCTGCTCTTTGTGAACAGTTGCAGTGCACTGCAGAACCACTTCATCATCCTATTAAAAAAAAAACCAAAAAAACAGAACAGTGGTTATGTTTCTGACCCAACAAGATCTCAAGAAGACTTTACAAAAACACTGCTAAATTCAGGAACAGTTATCCCAGAACACAAACAGAATTCAGAATTCAATCTCAGCATCATTTTTATTCTCAGAGTTGTGAATGTGAGCAAATCAACTAAAATAATTATCATAACTACATACGTGCTTTTCCTGTTTGTCTATCCTTGTCACAAAAGTCAGTATGTATGAATTACGAATGTTATGGGACTAAATACTGTGGTAATATAGTCGAAGCATATCTTGTCAACAAACCTGAAAGTACAGAAGCAGACCCTTATTAAATCCCAGTTGTTCAAAGTAACATAGTCATGAGCTGAAGAATCTCCTCGCAGAAACACAGTTTAAGTTTAAAAGAACGAAAACTGTGTCGTAATGAGTCAATTCTCTAGCAAAGGTTTTCTGTTTATGCATAGAAAAGAATAGCATCCCCCACCCCGTCCCGTGCATTCTGCCCATTCATTTATGAAGCAAAATTAGAGTTTCCAATAATAAATTTCACATGACTGATTATGAAGAGGTCATATCTAACATTGTAAATAAAATGTAATACAACCATAAAACTACAGGGTGAAGCATGCAACTGGAAGCAGAACAGGATGAGACATCAAAAATGCACTCATTAAGGCAGGCATGTTTACCAAAAAGAGTTGTTCTTACAGGCAGCTCTTTACACAGGAACATCCAGAAAAGTTCATCAAATTAAAGGAATTTAAATTGAACTGAGTAATTTGGAGCCACTTGTAAACACCCATCCTGAATTAAGCTGGCCTTTTATTTGCTCTAATTTACTTCACTCTAGAAATTAAACTAAGCTAAATTAAAGTGTATTTAATTCTGAAAAGAATAGGGGAGTAAATAGAGACTAATCAGACACTTTAAAAATTAATTCATGTTACCCTTTAATTGTTCCCATGTAGCAAGCACAAAATTAGTATTTCCTAATCTTAACCACATTTAATTCAAATAAAAGTTCATTTTCACGTTTAAAATAGTGGTGTTAGATTGCAAATATATATACACATTCTCCTTCCTCTTTCTTTTCCTCCCCCCACTTCCTAAATAACCACACCAGCAGAATGGAAACTCCAGTAACCCATCACCGTCATGCATTGTGCTAGAGTTCTAGTCTCCAAAAAGGGTCACCAGAGAAGATGCTAACGTGAGGCAGACAACGGTGTAAGGCTACTGTCTACTGGAATGAACCACCAATTTCATTTGGTACTGCTCCATCCTCTACCATTGTAGACGGTGCTCTGGAAGTCTGACAGGTGTTCTACATGGCCCATCCACAAAAATGACTCTATGCTGACAGCAACAAAATTATAAGATGGTTTGGGCAAGTCCTTGACATCCTTAATTTCAGTTAATGATCTAATGCATCATATCATTCCCTGCAAACCAATTATGCACAATCACCAAGCATACACGTGTCATGTAGCTGCTGCCTGATGGAAGATTAAGAACAGGAATACAACTGCTAAATAGGAACCTGACACCCAAGCTTTCTGAATTCATTTTGCAAACATTTTCTCTTCTTTTGTTGTACCATGTACAGAGTACTTGGCTGATTTTGTTAAATGCATAGCTCACAAGAGTGATTTCTTAAAAAATGCTTACTAATTAATGACAATCAATAACCTTCCCATGTCCTTTTCAAAAACTAACTCCTGGGTTGGCAGGAAATGCTCTTTAAAACAACAAAGCAAATCACAGCTCTGTTTGCTACATTTTCTTTGTTTTCTGTGTAGGTGGCTACAATAAATGTTCTCTTAATACAGACCACAAAGTCATAGTGTTGTGGAACTTCTCACTCTAGTCAAGGTGGCCTTGATAAAATTGGCAAGAAAGGTTAAGAAAGATGTGATGCCATTGTCAGATCAAGAGAAAGGTGATTACAGATAATGATACGTTATACACACCCAGCTGTAAGTTACTTTGCATTATTGTCCGTTAGAGAAGAATCTAATATAAACTTTACCCTAGATTCAGTCTTCCAACATTTACTGACTTTGAAGAAGATTCCTCTATATAAGCAATTTGTGTTGCATAATTATATTAAGACACATAATTCCTTTCTGTTTCTTTAGAGAAGACTGGTAAGTGGGTAAGCATCTCAGCACTGTCTTTTCAAACCAGTTTTCAAATCAGAAGATGCTATCCAGTCCCAGTATCAACAGAGCTAAAAATGCTTGATTTCCTCATTTGAAGTCACACCTTCAAAGAGACCTTCACTGAAGGTCACTTTGCTCCTGTATGAAGAAAGCTACAGTGTGCATCATATCAAATGCTTATTAAAGAAAAATATTTTTCAAATACTCCTGAATCTCGAATTATGAGATGCCTCAAACTGGTTCATGTCCTCCTATTACCTTCGGAGCATTTTCACATCCGTACATTATGCCAATGAGGTTTTAGATCATAATAATTTTTTCTGTCACTCACTGTCAGATTAGAAGTGCTGAGAGTAATTTATGTTTCAAAGGGCCTTCAAAAGTTAAGCAAATACATAATTATGTATCCAGATACACTCCTATCCACTCTCCTCACACTAGTTGGAAAATTCAGGGATAGAGGCACACAAAGGAGCCAACAAGAATAGAATATTAGTATCTTTTAACCATCTCTGCCAAATGTTGAGTTACTCAATATCACAGTAAACTAAAAAGAGACAAAAAAAAGAGATTCCAAGACTCCAACTTCAAGCACAGATGTTTAATGCTAAAATGTAATCACCTGTAGGAACTTTTGATCCAGTTGGAATCTAAACTTTTGGACAAACCATGTTTTATGACGTGTAGAAATATTTGTCTATACATTGCCAATATTAAGTGCCTGGTTTGCAAATGAACTTGCTGAAGGCAGTGTGCAGCTAAGGCTAATGTAACCAGCCATATACAGGGCTTTAATATTATGACCATGTACTATCTTGGAATAATCCATTAATCTTCATAAATTCTTATGTATCAGCAGGTACGGCAGTTCATAGTTTTAAAGATACCATATCTTACAGCAAAAAGATATTCTGCATTGTGTTATGTAAGATACCTGCACTGACTCAAACAGCACGAGCTTTTGATAAGCACACTACGGCATTTATCATTCTGAATAGTCAAGAAGCATTCTGGAAGAACAGGTAGGTGTGATCTATGCCACAAAGCCTTATTTGATTTTTTTTTTAAAATCCAATTTTGAAAACCAAGGACAGTTATTGAACAAAAAGCAGCACACAGCAGATTCTTAATTATATCTATTCAATATGGGCTACTTAATTATTTTCATTAAACCTTTATACTCACAGAAACTAAACAAATAACTAAATGATTTAGCAGAGGACTCAGTATCTTACAAAAAAAAAAAAAAAAAAGCTTAAACAGCACCGTAACAGTTTCTACAGGTAAAAATTCTCCTAAAACCAAAATGCTGCCAGCAATGCCATAAACTGGCAAACTGCATGCTCAGAACTGCAATCCAGAGGACCAGATTAATGAGGGAAGAACACGAGCTTGCTGTCAAGGTACAATATTAAAAACATTGGTTTATCTTGTAAGATGTGGGCATGTTATGTTACAATTAGAATGTTCTGACTAGGTATATTTTTCCAAGATCAGCAATTTCAATTTATGACCAAACACAACACGTATACGTGCACACACACACACATATATATTTTTATACATTTCCTTGCAATAGACAGTGTTACTCTGTCCTATTGAACCCTGAAAACTGATACCTTCTGTGTGAAGTCAGTTTTGACTAATCTTTAACCTTCTCAATATGCTGATTCTATTAAAGGACTAAAACTGTCTGGCTAAGTTCCTACAGGTATGCATCATCTACAGTTCTAAAGTCATTAGCACCCCTTCAATACATACATAGCTGTGATTTGGAGAGTGAAATATTTACATTGTGGCATTTTTCTGGAAATCTGCTAGTTGGTCACTTGTTTGGGTTTTTTAATATCCTTTGTGGGGGGGTTTTATTATTCCATGCACTGTAGTACCTTAAACTTATAATAATTACATATACTTTTAAAACTTCTGAATTCATATTTGGTACTGGTTTAGTAGGGAGTCAAAGGATAGAACAAGATTGAATACTTGCTTTATTTGCATTCTTTGAGAATGCAAAATATATTTTTTACTGTATGTCTTTCCATGCTTTACACTGCATGACATTACTACCTCCAAGTCTTTTATTCTAATCACATGAAGAAAGCAGATTATTGAAGCTTCTAGCATTGCTAAAAATCTCTGCAGGAAAAGTTGATTATAAATACAGTAGCAATACACTACAAGTAATATGTTTATTTAGAAACACTGTATGTGCTTTAGCCCAAGGTGCTTCAACCCGTTATGTTAAGACTTTGACATCTGCATTTTGCTTCCGTTTCAGGAAAAAAACAGGCAACATTTTTCAGCTATTTTTCTTTATTTTATATTTACTTTATATTTTACTCCTTGCAGCAAATAAAACATGAACTATTACTAATTTAAATAATTTGCTGTGCTCTTTCTAATCTGACCCATTATACATAATCATCTCCCTTAAAGATGTTGTGCTGTGTTTCTACGGCTCTGTGACAGTATACCAATTCTGAAACTGCATACAGAACAGAGAATGTCACACTTGCAAAACTAAGCATTCAAAGGTTAAAACTGGTAAGTTATATACTTGTACATTCAAACTCAATTCTGCTTCTGTCTTATATGGCAAATACTGCAGTTAGTGGAATGTTTCCATCAGCATCCATATGCTATAAATCAGGATCTCAGCAGAGACTTTAATAGCTCAATCTTTAATAGCTTTCTCAAACTCCACATACATACAGTTCTGCTTCACTGTATCACATTTACTGTTCAGCTGTGCAGCTGAACTGTGCAATGAGTATAGGTGCCATACATACTTTAGAAGTAGATTTACAAATAGAAATTTACTCTGTACAAACTGCTTTCTGCCTAAGGAAACTGTAAAATACTTCCTGACTTACAAACTTTACTTCAATTTCCCTTTGCCTTGTCGGGATAAGCACTAAAGCGTAGAACAAAAGTTTGTATGGGCCATCAAGCACAAGACTTGCACAATTACCGGCAACCATACACTAACAGGATAATAGGATCCACAAATCAATATGCTCGGATGACCCTAGTGATCTGATCTGCCAATAAAAAAAAAA
>NW_010420323.1:96879-103652 GCF_000710305.1 Buceros rhinoceros silvestris
ATGCTCCGGATGCCCCAAGTGATCTGTCCTGCCAATAAAAAAAAAACAAAAAAAACCTGACTTTTTTTCATGCAAGGTATCTGATAACACAACACCAAGTAACATATAAGACAACTTTCAGTGCTGATGGAAGCTGCTACTAGTTGCCCCAGGGCTTCTTTCTTTCTGTGCTTTGGAAGAAGGTAAAAAGCAACAATGCAGAAGTAACAAATTAAGATGATGTTTTTCCTTCTCCAAATCCCTGCTGACAAACAAACAGAAGCCTTGACACCTAGGATTTATTAAACACCACGTACACAACATGCAAGAACTATGATCAACAGTGACTAAATATCTTTTCCACAATCCTATGCTCATTTTTCCACAAACAAATGCTCAGAGTATATCATTACTTCCTTTAACTAATAATTCTATTCTTCATTGATCAAACAATCTTTGTCTTCAACAAACTACCAATTTCCACTTTTAAATATCACCCTATTAGGGAGATAGAGCTTCTGACATCTGAATGCAAAGGAAGCCTGTGACAGAGGTAAGAAAAGGACCCAAGCCTCTACTACTGTATCTGAGCTCGAACCACAATTTCACTGCCTTCTTTGTAGCAGACAACCATCATAATAGTTAATAGGAAAATAATGTCCTTGACTGGCAGAAAATAGTGCTCAGACTTTACTTAAGAGAGAACAACCTATAATCTTTATTATAAGACTACAAAAACTGCTCAAGAAAACCTCTGTCAGGAGGATTTCTGCATAGCTGAATTTGCCTCTAGGATGGGAAGGAATAAAGATTACTTTTCTGGTCACAAAATTCTAAACAGTCTGGACACATTTTACTACACATGTTTTAGCTTTATCCTGTAGGAGGAGTAATTCCTTAAGAATTCAGTATTATTCCAATGTAAAATTATCCTTTGAGATTAAAACTCCATGCGGAACAGAGGAATTCCAGAGGACCAGACTAGCTGATAGCACTCAATACAGTACAATGAAGAAGGCTGCTAGTACAACCATGTTATCTCCTCCTCCTTCCCCGAAAAGCTCTAACTTAGTCATCAGAATAATTTTGCAAGTTTACATCAAAGTCATGGTGATCTAAAGACACGTGGCAGAAAAAAAACCCCAACAAATAAAAATAACCTATCTTGAGTCACGTAGATTCAGCACTTGTCAGAAAGTCCGTGCAAAAGAGCAATGACACAAAGAGCCTGTCACAAAGCAATCACTATATACAAGGCAAAAAATTGGTTACACACCACTTGAATAGAGTGATGCTACATGGCAGAGCAGAGTTTATCTACAGCTCATGCATCAATACTGAGCAGACTGTCTCAGGCACAGCGCACATTCCAGTCTACGGGTTCCACAGCTGTCAGAAGGAAATGAAGCATGCGAGCAGAAGGCAACAAACAAATCTGCATGAGTGGCTTCAGCACATCCAGGTAAGGAGTACCCTCTGTTCTCTGCAAAGTGCTTCAAGGAGAATCAAATGTACTGCTGAGTTTGACCTGACTAGGCACTGCAGCAATATCCTAGGTGTGTGTACCCTTCCCTTCCACATGCTAGACACCTCCTCAAACAAACAACATACTATTGATATCACCATGCACATAACATGGAAAACAGCTGTACTGTCTACATACAAGGTATCAAGGTATCAAGGTTTCCCATTCTGGCTCTTCATTCCACTAAGTCAGCACAGAACACCATCAAATTTGGCTTCAGCATGCAACAGCCTTGCGTACGCATTTGCCTGTATGCTCTTGATCGAGTTCTGCTAAAAATATGTCTGCAAATGAACATACTTCCAATTGAGATGACTCATTTTATTATTTCTCACCAATTAGCTTCTGTGGTCCTACAATCCTAAAAAAATGCCAAGTTCAGCTGTCAGTGTCTACAATCTGCCTGTAACCACAGTTAGTAACGGCTAACTCTGCAGCTGACACAGTTGACAGAGGAGTGGGGGAAAACATCTGCAATAAATATGAATATCAAATTAAACACAAAACAGCTGGTGGGCTGATTTCAGCTTCTTAATAGCCCCAGTATGTCAAATTTATCTCTGCTGTAATTCCACCTATTTTAGGAATTTTACAAGAATTCTACTGCATTACACCCTCACTCACTAGTTCCAGGATATGTTTCTTCTGCAAGAAAAGACGTGGTTACAGCATGGGACATATCTATGCTATATTTGATTTTGCTGGTGTGAATAACAGTACCAGTAAAGACAGAGGTGAGAGCATGCTAGAAAAGGTGTCCACAAGATTCTGCAGGCAAACACAAGATTATATCTATAAACTGTCATGCAGTTAACAAGCCATCTCTAAACAAATGTCAAGTATCTTACAACCCCATGGTGCTCAGCCCAAGCTAATAAATCCAGACTCTCACCAGTACCTGAAAATGCTGTATCTGAGAAGAATCACTGACGGGTTTTAGTTTTACAAGACCTTTTGGAAAAAGCGTTCATTAATCTCAGCTGAAGAACAGACACAAGTGTTAAAACAAATAATTTGTTCAAGGTTACAGAACAGACTCAAACTCAACACATTTCTTTTTGTGTATTCCTCCTGTCCTACTAACAGGTTCCACAGCAAGAATGCTCTAACAACATACCTCTCTCACAGACAAGGCCCTCTCACTTCAACTCAGACTGTGAAAACCTCCCCTCTGCATCATCCCGTTCATGCAAGAATACACGAGAAAAGCTCACCAGCCCTCAGTCTTATATCTTGTGAGCAAACTCAGGAGGCCAAGTCAGTAACATGACCATCCGCTTGAGTCTATAGATTCAATCCTAGATCATTTCTATTCCCTTTATCTTTTTTCAAGAGTATTTCTTGAATCATTCCACCTCATCACTCTGCCAGGCTGATATTTTGTAACTGCCCGATCTATCATTCAACCTTCCCTCTCTAATTCCCAAAGACTCGCTTGACACTGATTTTTTTTTTTTATTTTTAGAGCAAGGTTAAAGATTCATTCTAATCTTATTGTGTTTCAGCCATATAATTCTCTGTCACTATTTCTCCTTGCCTTCATTCTGCAGCTGTTCTAACTTACAAGATTCACCCTTTCACTTCACACATTTCCCATGTGATGCTTTCTTGTCACTATGACAAGACTACCAACTTTCTGAGTTCTTCCTTCTTAGACTAATTCTGTTTTGCATAATTCTCTCAGAGAGCTGCTCACAACTTCTCTTCTTTGATTTATGATCTAGTCTCCCCTGCAGTCTATTAATGAAATTAGTATGACAAGATGTGGTATATTCCCATGAACAACTCCAACAGGACTTTTTTTTATTACCAACATTCAATTTCTACCCAACTTAAAATGCCACAAAAGGGCCATCACACAGCAACCATAACACTGAAAACACAGTTCCTAGAAACCTTCACCACATAAGCAAGCATAAAAGAGATTTTCAGTCTCCCATTAAAGAGATTAGTTGTCCCTTCAAAAAAAGGGATGAATATCCAATCTACCCGACTGTCTCCAAATACTGATGCTGTTTTGCATTTACCTTTTCTTAACCTGCTCCAACATACCTATTTCTCAAAACATCTATGTACAAAACAAAGACAGCACCAGTCTTAAAACACTGAACTGCAAACTCTATGGTTAAACAACTGCAGTGCGTAAGTGCCTACACATCAGGAAATAATTGAATTCTGCAGGGACAGTGCTGCTGAGGGGAAGAACACTGAACTGAAAGAATCGGAAGATAGATTTTGTTCCCAGATCTCCCTCCAAATTTTATAATTTATTAGTCAAGTTAATCACCTGGTTTTAAGCCCCTTTTCCATACCTTTTTGGTTGTATTTGTTTAGAATCTAAATTGTCCCAGGAGAGGCTATTCCAAATTCAGTTTTGAGATCAATTATACCATTAATAAGTGAAAGATTACATACATGCTGCAGCAGGAAAGAAACAAAAACTTATACACAGCATGAAATGTTTTGTTTGTTGCATTGGCTGGTTTTTTGTTTGGTTGGGTTTTTTTTCCCCCGTCAAGAGTGAGTTTAAGCAGCAGCTACAAACGGTGTCTGGAGAACTGTCCAGTGATCCAGCCACAGAGCCTCCCGAGAAGGCACTGAAAACTTGCACATCCAAAGTTTTAAACAAAACAAAACAAAAGCCTCCATAAGCACAATGCTAGAAAAAATGTACAATAAAATAAATCTGCTGGAAGTCTGCTTGGTGGCTTTACCTGCAGGGCCCTGTGAATGTGCAGCAATGAATAGGTCAGATATTTGGTTCAGTAGGCTGCCACAGCTGAGATGTATTTCCTCTGCTTAGCAGAAATTTCAGCAGGTTTGAAAAGAAATCATATTTTGCAAAAACAGGATGCTGGAAACTTACTGCTCTTCTCTTCAACAACTAAAGATAAAAAGAAGCAGCAAGACAGATGTGATTGATATATTCAAAGAGCAGTGATTAGCAATTTTGACTAATCCCAGTGATCCAAGTCAGAGCTACATACACCAGAACGCTAGGCAGAGACCACAACTTTCCCCTGAATATGAAACACTTTTTATGGGTTGATTTTTGAATTTCTTATCCACCCATCTCTGAAAAAAAATCCATGGCATTTTCCTCTGGATTTCCAGTTACCTCTTGGGAAATTAATCCTCTCAGCTGTATTCTCTGTTATTCCCTCACTTTTCTAACCTCACTACTCCCATGACAATCTATTCTTTCTACCTCATACTATACTTTACACTCTTTTCTTCTTCCCCTTATAGTCTTTCTTCCACTGATCATATCTCCTGTTTTCAGCCTTTGATTCCCCATCCTTTGTTTGCATCCCACCTTCCAGCCTGGATGCTATTACACTGTATCCAGGCATGCTCAGTAGCTCTCTATCCCCTTCTCACACCCACTCATGCTCTCAGGTCTACACCCTGGCCACCAGAATAACCCTTGAAAAGGCCTCAGCATAAGCCTTCCTAGCAAAGATGTATTATCTACCTTCCTTCTTCCCCTTTGTTTAGTTGAGCATGAGTACTTCCTTGAGGGATGCTGCAAGCACCACATTCATGAGAGCTCTCAGCCTTTCTGCCAGAGAACGCTACAGGACCAGTAGCATCCCCAGAGCAGGCATGGGGAGGTAGGCCTCAGCAAGTGTCCTAGGAGAGCCCCAGTCCACCTACACCCAGAAATTCCCCCCTTTCACTGGCTGATCTGCTTCTGCACCCACTTTGTGCCAGCTGGGATTGAGCTCAGTACCTCATGATGGGTAAAGGCGACTACTTCAAGAAAGAGAGCATTCTGACTACACAGCTGCAGTGGAGCAGTTGGGATGAAAAAGTGACAGTCTTCAAAGAGAAAAAATTTAGACATACTTCTTCAGTTTAAAAAGCCTTTCTGATCTCTCCTCTCCCTCATTTCTAATGATGCAAATACTTGGTTACACCGAGCAGCGGGGAAAAAAGGAAGGGAGGCTTGGTAGCCCTTTCCACATACCCAGGGATGTTGGGGAAATAGACATTTGATGATTTTTGCAATGGTATTGTCAAAAAACTCCACAGCATTCAAGAAAGAAAAAGAAAGCAAAGAAAAAGAAAGATCAAGGGTCCTTTCCCATTAAGCTGCAGTACCACAGTTCAGTGCATGATCACCACAAGTCAAAATACCAAACAGAAGATAAGAAAAGGCCTGACCTTATTCATATTTGAGGATAAATCATTCCACCTGTTGCAGTCCATATGCATATTGTGTGACAAAAATAAAATCATTCCCATTTTGAAGGAAGGTGTTCTACCCATACAACCAGCTGCCAGTCAAGGCAGCAGCACTGGGACAGCCAAGGAGGTTAAGCCTCAGCTAATCCTGGGGAGGTTGAGAGGGTCATTTTATTCACTGCAGCATGTTGCAGTCCATATGCATATTGTGTGACAAAAATAAAATCATTCCCATTTTGAAGGAAGGTGTTCTACCCATACAACCAGCTGCCAGTCAAGGCAGCAGCACTGGGACAGCCAAGGAGGTTAAGCCTCAGCTAATCCTGGGGAGGTTGAGAGGGTCATTTTATTCACTGCCAGACATTTTCAGCCCGCATAACCATACTCAGCTTTACAAGAAAAGCGTTATGAGGAAAACATTCTTTAAGAAAAAAATGACAGACTGCATCAACAATTCTTCTTAACTTCACCCAAATTTAGAATGATAGTATTTAAGTCATATTTATTCTACAACTTTAATCAGCTCATAATATGGCAATCCACCGTTAAAGTCCTTCTTTTAGTGAATCCTGCTTAATAAGGAAGATGTTCTAGGCAATAGTAATTGTGCATTTTAACTTGCCAGTTCTACTTTTACCTCACTTTTATGATAAGAGAAAACTGAAAAGATATTATTCTGGTTTTAAAATTAGGTTTCAAACCATTATTATGTAATCCATAAAATTGCCCTCATATGTCCCTGGAAAAGTATAATGCCATTAACTAACGAATCTTCATTTCATTTGACAGTGCGCAAGACACACCATGATCACAGGTCTTTCTTAGTAACACCTGCCCCACAGAAGCACTCCCCATACAAGCAATGTGTTATTTACTTATAATTCAAAAAAGACCACATATAGACAGTGTAAAGTGACAGAAGCCTTTTCTAAGTGTAGTAGATGCATCTCAGCAAGGTGCTACAATAATCCCAATTTATTTTGCCAGGAGTCAAGTGTTCAAGCTGGCCCCTGTGCTTGCTGTTTCTGAAACTAAAATGCTGTTGAATGGAAGATGGTAGATGCCCCATCCCTGGAAACAT
>NW_010420323.1:103808-110044 GCF_000710305.1 Buceros rhinoceros silvestris
TCCTAAAATACAGACACATCTCAAAACAAACATCAGTACACTAAATATCAAAACACATGAACACTACTTATCCTGACTGCATTATTTCCTCCTCAGACAGAACACACTGAATTTTGTGTTTTACACTGAAGCTGCCATGCAGGGTCTGCTGCAGAATTTAGGTCCAGATCATCAAGTAGCCAAATATTCACAGATTTTAGTGAGCATGGGATATTCCTCTTTCCTGCAGTACTTTCCCATGTGCTGCAGGTTGCTGCTACTCAGTCAGTACAAAAGCCTCCTCCAGAGAAAAGTATACTATAAATTTCATAGCAACTGTGTTGTCATTTCATTTGCATTATTTTTTCAGAGACTGAAAAATAATACTAGTATAAAAAACCTGAAATGTTCAGTGCAATAGCAGTATTTCCTGGATTGACGAATTCTGCATAAAAAAAATCAAAGCACACTGCAGTAGAAGATTTGGTTGTTAAAGACTGTGCAGGTAGTAACAGAACACTAAGTAGATCCTGACGCATTCTATGTTAAGCCTCTTCTGAAACAATAAAAATGTATGGGTTCCTAAAACAATTTCTCTTTACCCTAGTTTGCACGGCACTCTTGATTTTTAATCATTTATCTCAAGCCCTTCAAAGTCTTACTGTGGAGCAGAACAGGTCATGGAAAAGCTGTGAGATTCAATTAGCACACTGTATATTGCAGCAACTGCTCACCAAGCAAAATTAAGTATCTTCAGATGCACAGGAAAATGGCTTTCTATCACCAGGTTCTCATGTCAGCAGTTAATTCTTCACAGATTTTCATCAGGGGCAATGACAGAAGGCTGCAGAGAACTGTGAGTCCCAAAAATATGTTATTAAGCAGGTGCAAAATTATCTTTCAAGCTTATGTACGTGTCGCCACATAACATTCAGAGACAGCCCAATCTTTCTTTCCTGTTACTTCTCCCGAACAAACTCGCCAGCTGTCACAGAATAGCCATCGAAATGGAAAGTTATCACCGAGAATACTGAAACAGCAGGAGTATGTTTCAACTGCTTCTACTCTAACTTTCACCAGTAAATGTTTCAGCACACAAAATCATGCACAAGCACAAACTTAAACATCATAAGCCACAAATTTGTATTGCTATACTCATGGTCTGTTCTTCCATATTTATATATTTTACATGACATGGGATAAAAGGCATGCTTCTTTCTACCCCCAACTAAGAAAAAGGGGAAAACCAAACACCGACAAAAGCTTGTTATGTTCGTTTACACAGTGGAATTAATCGTCCTGTATCATATTGAAAAAGTACATTTTCCCAAACAAAGTAATATTGAAAGTAGGTTCATCACCGCTGAAAATACAAATTCTCAAATAGTGATTTAATGGTCATATGCTGAACTCCGCTTGTTCCACTGTTGCTTACAGTAAGAAATTCTGTTATTGCTTTCACTGTACTTCAAGAGTGCCAAGGCAGTAAAAAGTGTCATGTTATCATATCAGCTGCATCTGATACTAGAAGGCCTCTCAGAAATCTGTCAGAATTGCTACTGAAGAGAGCAAAACTAACATTTTTACTTCCACTATGAAGATATATGCGTAGCCTGTTTTTCCCAGGCTGCTATTTATCAAGTGCCACCCTCGCAAAAAATTGAACTAGTAAGTTAATGGTAAATCAGAGAAGTCTGAGAAAAAGAAAATAACATTGTAACCAGGAAAATGAATTCAGAATAATGGTTTCATCTGAAGCAAAGAAAGTCAAGGCTGGAATTTTTAATGCTGGGGTTTTTTTTCCTCTTTTTCTGCTTATGCTACATGACTAAAGAGATGTATTTTAATACTTTTTAAATTTAATACTTAAGACTAAGATATGTCTAAAACACGGAATTTAATATATTAACTGCTTACTTATTACAGAGAATTATCACTTCAAATTACCATTTTTCACTCCTTCATGCATGTCAACTGATGGTTAACGTCTACTGTTAAATCACAGGTGTAATTCACAGTCCCATGAAAGCTTTCTCATTGCCTTGAACACAGTCCATGCACATGACTTCATTTTGGGTCACGATTATATTTCAATGCTTCCCCTCTAAATTCACTAATTTTAGGGTTTATTTAAACAACTTTCAAGTATAGCAGCAAAGCTAGGCTGATAACCACCTGTATATGAAAGTGGCTAAGAACCATGAGCTCTTACATGTTTCTTTTGGCTCTACTGAGTTCTTTCAGCTCTTTGAGCTCCTGCAAACCATTTAGACTAGGATGCCTCACACCTAACTTAAGGCATCTACGTCTATTTAGCTACCATCTGCCGTGTACCTATTTACATCTATTGAGCTTCAGCTCCCTTTACAGGCAATGGCAGACCGATTTTCCAGAAAACAAGGCACCTTCTCGTGAAAATGGAATTTAAGGCAGCTGTGATGAACTGCCCTCTGCAGGTATCTCCTCCTTTCCTTGGACTCTCCAATAATCACTGTAGGCTGAGGTGACCAACACTTAGGTGTCCAAGTTTAGGTGAGATGAATCTTAGCCTCAGCATGCTTATAGCAGCATTTCTGATGGTAAAGGGAGAGCAAAGAAACGTTCATCTTCCACAGAAGTGTCTCATGCTTTCATGAAATGGCAGTTATGAAAACCGACTCACAATAGCTCAAGGCATCAAACTGAAAGAAATTTAGGCAAGCTTTGCATGACTATTGAAATAGCAGCTATGTCTTAGTTAACAACAAACACACTGTGGACTGGGGCTTCACATTCGTTCACTGCCCATTCCCTTAGCCAAATTAGATAAAAACTGAGACAAGGAGAGCACCTCAGCGTATTAATTTCAAACTGAACCACATGCAAAGCGCGGTATTCAAAGCAAACTGCAGGCGAGTGATTTTGGCTCTGTTCACAATGCCCGAGTCCTCAGTCACAAGATCAATTGCTCCCCATTTTCTCTATTAACTTACTGGCTGAGGCATAGCAGACAGTCACCATGATGACAACACAAACAAATCCTGAGACAACCCAAGATTTATAGAGACCTCAGCTAGCATGAGTCATGAGTCAGCCATCTCTCCCACCACTCTGCCAGCTGCTCCAAAACATTTAGATGGAGCAGGAAAAGCTAATGAAAATTACGGGAAGTACAAATTGGTGAGGCTTTGAAAGTCCAGCTTCACACAGCTGTCTGTCCCACGAAGAGAAGTGAGATTGCTGCAGTCAAGCTTTAGAGATACCTGCAGAGGGCAGTTCATCACAGCTGCCTTCAATTCCATTTTCACGAGAAGGTGCCTTGTTTTCTGGAAAATCAGTCTGCCATTGCCTGTAAAGGGAGCTGAAGCTCAATAGATGTAAATAGGTACACGGCAGATGGTAGCTAAATAGACTTAGATGCCTTAAGTTAGGTGTGAGCTTGTCATCTATGTCCAAGCTCATGCCATTAGGCTCTGTTTAATGGTCAAAAAAAGGGGGTGTTTTCACACAGCCCCTTGACTAAAAAGGGAAAATAGATGAGTACCTTAGACATACCTCAGATGAGTACCTCTAGATCAGATGAATCATATCCTAAGCAACAGACCAATATAAAAAAGAAAAAAATAACAGACAAAATAGCTGGCATAAATCCTGCTATACCTGACATTTTAGGTCAATGTTATCAGTTGTTTTCATGCCCAGTTTTTGTGAGCAAGCGGAAGACAATAGACCAGAGATAACAAAACCAAAGTACAGGTCAGAAATCACGAATTCTTACACCAACAACCACAACAGAAAAGAAGCTGGTAAGCCCAAGGCATGATAGAGCATACTGTTAGCATTAGAGCACACAGAGCAGTGAACAAGATTTATGCATGCATACATACATACGCACACAGACATACACATGTATCATTATCTAATCAGTATTACTGGTAGTTATAACTCAAAATTCAAGGTTTCTTGTTTTACTTGGCCTCCAGCCCCCAATAATTTATCTAAAGTAGCATGTAGACATAGAAATTCTGTATATTCCCCAGATGCTGTCATAAATTTTAAGAATATTTATGGCTAGGTAGAGATCTTCACGACCTTTCTTGAGCAGGCCATTGATTTCAACACCGCAGATGTAAAACAAAATGAAAAAAAACCCCTCTTTGGAAAGCAAGATATATAGATAAGGACAGATAACTTTAACCATAAACTTTGTATACATAAATATAGTGTATTCTGTACTTCAATACTGAGGTAATTCTAGGTTTATCCTGAAGTCTGTATTTACTATTAAACTAGGAAGATGGTGAAAATTGAAGGAGAACACAACCTACAGAATTAAATGATACAGGCCTCTTTGTGCCTTACCACTTAAAAACATTACAGCTGGCATGAGTTAAACCCATTTCATAGAATCATCAGGTTGGAAGAGACCTTTAAGATCACTGAGTTCAACTGTTCACCCTGCACTACCAGGGTCCCTAAACCAAGGCCCTCAGCGCCACATCTACACGGCTTTTGAAATCTTCCAGGGATGGGGATTCCACCACCTCCTTGGGCAGCCTGTTCCAATGCTTCACAACCCTCTCTGTACAGAGGTTCTTCCTGATATTTAAACTAGATCTCTCCTTGCCATTTCCTCTCATTGCTTCTCACATGAGAGAAGAGACCAATTCTCACTGCTCCACAACCTCCTTTCAGGTAGTTGTAGAGAAAAATAAGGTCTCCCCTGAGCCTGCTTTACTCCAGGCTAAACAATCCCAGTTACCTCAGATGCTCCTCATAAGACTTGCTCTCCAGACCGTTCACCAGCCTTGTTGCCCTTTTCTGAACACACTCAAGCACCTCAATGTCCTTCTTGAAGTGAGGGGCCCAAAACTGGACACAGTATTCAAGGTGTGGCCTCACCAGTGCCAAGTGCAGGGGGACAATCATTTCCCTACTCCTGCTGGCCACACTATTGCTGACACATGCCAGGATGCTGTTGGCCTTCTTGGCCACCTGGGCACACTGCTGGCTCATGTTCAATCAGCTGTCGACCCACACTCCCAGCTCCTTTTCTGCTGGACAGCTTTCCAGACACTCTTCCCCAAAGCTTGTAGTGTTGCAGGGGGTTGTTGTGGTCCAAGTGCAGGACCCAGCACTTGGTGTTATTGAACTTCATACTATTGGCCTCAGCCTACTGATCCAGCCTGTCCAGATCCCTCTGTGAAGCCTCCCTACCTTCAAGCAGATCAACACTCCCACATAACTTGGTGTCATCTGCAAACTTGCTGAGGGTGCACTCAATCCCCTCATCCAGATCATTGATAAAGATGTTAATGAGGACAGGCCCCAATACTGAACCCTGGGGGACTCAACTTGTGAACATCCACCAGCTGGATTTGACTCCAATCACCTCCACTCTCTGGGCCTCGCCATCCAACCAGTTTTTTATCCAGGGGAGATTACATTCATCCAAGCCAGGAGCAGCCACTTTCTCCAGGAGACTGCTGAGGGAAACAGTGTCAAAGTCCTTACCAAAGACTAAGTAGAAAACATCTACAGCTCTTCCCTCATCCACTAAGCAGGTCACCTTGTCACAGAAGCAGATCAGGTTAGTCAAGCAGGACCCGCCGTTCATAACCCCATACTAACCGGGCCTGGTCACCTGATTGTCTTGTACACGCCAAGTGATGGCACTCAAAATGATCTGCTCCATGACTTTCCTCAGCACCGAGGTCCCCAAGTCCTACTTTCAGCCCTTCTTGTAGATGGGCATTACATTGGCTAACCTCCAGTCGATTGGTACCTCCCCTGTTAGCCAGGACTGTTGATAGATCATGGAAAGTGGCTCTGTGAGCACTTCCGCCAGCTCTCTCAGAACCCCTGGGTGGATTCCATCTGGACCAATAGACTTATGCACATCTAATTGGTGCAGTAGTTCATTTACAGTTTCCTCATGGATTATGGGGCCTTGATTCTGCTCCCCGCCTCTGCCTTCTGGTTCAAGAGGCTGAGCACTCAGTGAGCTGATCTTACAATCAAAGATTGAGTCAAAGGCGGCATTCAATACCTCAGGCTTATCCTCATCCTTGGCCACTATGTTTCCCCCTGCACCCAGCAAAGGATGGAGACCCTCCTTAGCTCTCCTTTTGCTGTTAAAAGCAGAAGGTCACTAGCATAGCACAGACAACAGCAATGAACCACTGGCCTCAGTATATCAGAGTAGAAATGCTTCAACGGTTCTGTGTGAAACTACAAGATGCTTCTCTGCTATGGGTAACAAAAATCTATGAATTAGG
>NW_010420323.1:110175-134935 GCF_000710305.1 Buceros rhinoceros silvestris
ATTTAACATCATCTAATAAGAATAACATTTTTTTTCCAAGATAAAGATTCATCTCTTACAAAAATCTCTGCTAAAATAAGCAAAGAAAGCAAAAACTATTTATTTCGAGGGTACCACTACAGAATTCAAAAGAAGTTTAGCCATTGTCATTAGTAGGAATGTCTGGTAGTAAAAACGTTAGTAGATTGTTCAGCACAGCAGACGCAGTTAAGTATATAGCAGAGGACAGATTACCTGCTAAGAATGAAGTCATCAAAACAAAAAGGGATACACAACACTTGAACACTTGCTCTGTTGTTGTCCCCTCTACTTTGACTTCCCCAGCTTTGAAAGAGTAAATCCTTCTGTACCTGCATCCCTGAAATCATAACACATTCTTGGTTGATCACGCCACCATTTTCAAAGCGATAAACTGAATTAATACTCTCTACAGCTTTCCATATCGATTATTGTGGTTGAGGATGTGAATCTGCAGTATTTGCACTTGAACTGTTTTGAAAGGAATCCCTTCTGAGCTGAAACACTCAGACTCAGTCCTTGCTCAAAGACAACTTATAAGGATATTTTTAAGATTACTTTAAAGCCCTGAAAGCCTGAAATCTTTCACACACTCTTAACTAGGAAATTGAAGCAAATAGAGATGCAGTGATAAGAACACAGAGGCAGAATCACAATCTGCAAAAATAAAAAGTGCACAGATGTTCCAACTCTCATTTTCGGTTTCTCAAGAAATATTTACGTTAAGAATAAATCATTTTAAGACTGATTATATTTACTTTATGACATGCTGAGAGCTTTCTGGAAGGTATTGCTTCTGGTAGAAACACATAGTACTATATCATATTGCTAATAGTAGACAGAACCTAGCAAAACCAGACTTAAACCATTACTAAAATAGGTAATACCAAATTGAAAGTAATCAAGGTGTGTCTTGACAAGCCACAATTACACCAAAAACCAAAAAATTACAATAATATGTTTACTTTAGCAGCCTAGAAAAATCTCTTCTGGCGACTACATGTGTTTCATTTACCCAAACGGACTTACTTATCTGTGCAGTTCCATTTAGCAGCTTGGTGAAAGGGAGCAAAGTCAACAATAAAAGCAAAATCTGAAGAGTTTCAGGGGTCTCCGTCTGTGACTCATGTTCTGGACACAGCCAAACTATATTAGTCTGCTTTTCAGTAGCAGATATTTGTTTTGCCGAATAAAATGCAAGCATGTCTGAAGAAAAGGATGACATACATTGGAGGTATCATATCTGCACCAGAAATTGATTGGGGGTTTGTGCATGTAGAAGTATTTGTTATTGTGGCTAAATGCTAGTTCTGTCAAAACAAAATAAAACCATGCACAAACAGCATAGCTTTTTAAATTACTACAAAGGAGATGCAGTTTTGATTTGTCTTGGTTGGGTTTTGACATGTTCCAGTTAAGTCTGGGTGATGGGGAGGATTTCCTTCAACATTCAACTCCTTTTAATCTAGACCTGCATTATAGGAATGTAGCTTCTCAAAATACCCCTCTGACAATATTTAGGCAAATATAGAATGCTTTCAAAAATCCTGAAGTGTATACCTATGTGACTTCACCATAAGCAAAATATTTTCTTTAAAAAACACATTCTTCAGCTTCATAGTGCTCTCCTTCAAAACATACTATTCCATGTTCTTGGTCTTATCTCCAAAGACCTAAACCATCTTTTTTCACCCCCTTGTGTTGTGTTCCCCCCTCTCTTATTCCCAAGCCATGAAATAACACAGGACATATACTACATCTAGAGTTTTTAAGACAGAGGAAAATATAATCAGATCAGCAACATTTACCAGAAACAGAACTAAGTATTTGCAATTTTAATTAGAGGTGCTGATCTAAAAGACAGTAGATCTTACAAACCCACTTGGAAGCACAGGAGCAATAAGAATAAAGGTTCCTATAAAGCATATGCTAGGAAATAATACAATAAACTGGTGCTGAACACCCTTTGCCTGAAACGGACTGGCACTGTACAGCACTTGCTGCAAAGCTTAATGATGCTAAGCATGCCAGCTTTTGTTTTGCCCTTTGTTTATTTGATTAACACACATTGTAAGTGTTAAGAAGCTGTCTATAAGCATTAATTCAATTGCCATTTCAAAACAGATAATATCGGGATTGATCTCACTGCATCTAATACCGGGATTGACCTCACTGCATCAGATGCGTTCCTCTCTCTAAAATAAGACATCTGCTCATACTTACAAACCATGCAAGAAAATGTCAAAATCTTGATGTTTCCATTACAGTCACAGCAGGCAATGCCATGATTCTCTTTGGCTTGTAACTTGTGTACCAGGCTTCCATCTCCCACTTGCTTCTCAGACATCTCAGCTGCCACTTGGTCCTCTTTCTCAGTAACATCTCTCTGCCACTGCAATTTTTTCTGCACCGGTTTCTCCAAGCTCTTGTTCCTTTACATGTTAATTACCAAACCACTCACTTCTCTTGCCTTAACCAATACATTCTCCTTTAACTTGTTAAAATGCAAATATAAGAACATTTTCCCTAAACTTTTGCTTTGAGCTTATTGTCACCTTCCTCATTTGCCTTCTTCCTTTTCTTCATACTAATTTGTATGCATATTCTAATTCTGTTATTAATTACAGATGGTCAAGAAATGTAGTATCTGGTTTAGAAAGAAAATTCATGGGGGGAACTCTGTGAAGGACTGAATAGCAAATGACAAGAAAATCACTTTTACATTCAAGGAAAGTTTATGTAATTTCACACTTTACTGCCTTCATGTAATTTTTAGGAAAACTCTATACAGTTCAAAAATCCCTTGTAGCAAAGCTTTATCTGTTATTCAAATCCTTAACATTTAATAGAAACATTTTCCATTAAAAAGGAAATATAAATGCCTAATTCCTATGTAAAAAGAAGAGTTTATGTGCAAATATAGCACAAGCATTTTATTTCCTGTTATTGCTGGTTGCTGCCTAAGAAGCATTTACAGTTTAGAACGTTTAAGCTATCTCCCTGGTAAAGCCAGAAAACATGCTACTTCTCCAAGAACCATCACACACAAGTGAGATGAATTTTGGAGGACTACGCAAGTTTTAAATATATATTTCAATGTGAAAGTACGTATTTACATAAAAGAATTTGGTTTGTGTTTACATGAAATTACTATTAAACCTCTAACCAAATATGAAGAAACACATCCAGAAGTGGAGGAAAACCCCTAAACCTCTAGTTTGCTGAGGTATTTTAGTAGTCCTATCCCCATGAACATAGTCATCACACAAATCAGCAGCATGCATTCAGAAGTGGAAGATGACTCCTGAACAGTCAGTAAAGATCTTGGGCCAAAAAAAGAGTACACGCTACTTATATTCAAGTCTAGGCAAGCCCTCAGATGTATCTAAAGGATGTGAGAGGAAGCTACACAAGCTCTAAGCCAGCAGCTCTCATTTTCAGACACGTCTTGCTCCACATCCTCCTTTCATCTCAGCCTGCTTCCCTCATCTCTTCAAGGCAGCGAGCGAGCATATGCAAGTACACAAGGAGGAGGGGAGACGTCTTGCACTGCAAAGAGCCAGCAACACAGCTTAGGAAGATCTTTGTGGCTTCCACACCAACTGTGAGAGAAAGTCAGTTGTAAGACTGGCTAAGGAACTGCATTTCTTTTTCCCCATGTAATGAATATAATGTGGTATTGAAACCTCCTTACAGTTTGACTGTAAAAGTTTTCTCAGCCAGAAAACAAAGTAACCATTTTGGCCAAGCATTCCTGGAATGGGAGACAAATAAACTGACAAAGAGTAGATTTAATTTGAATTTAACCAGTGTTTGCTCCTTTCCCTTTCTTAAGACAGGGTTTGGAGGGGAAGGGATGTTTGTTTTGTCCTGGATGGCTTTTTGATTGCTTTGTTTTAAGATAATTAGTTAAATGCTATATCTGGTTTCACACAAATTTATTTAGGATCATATTTTCCCATTTTTAACACATGGACGTTCCCAGGATAAATTGTGAATGATTTACCTATAATTATTTTTTAAATGATACACAAAAACAGGGCTGACTGTCCAGTCTGAAAATGAGACAGCTTTGTCTTATCTACTGCTGAATCCCACAGCCAGAAACTCTCAAAAGTGTAATAACCACACATTCTTCTCTATACAGCACGTACAAGAAACTGTAAAGCCACAAATTTCTTCCTTTTAGGGCAAGGAGACTGTTCTCCTTCTGCTCTTTTCAGTAATTGCATTCTTTAGCTTGTTTTGCTTATTTTTAATTCCAGAGTTCCCTAAAACAAAGTTACAAAAATTCATGGAAGTTAATTAATTGGGGGTAACATTTTCCTGAAGGTTATTACAAGAAATCCATTATTCCTCAATTTTGCAATCTGTGTCTATTAAAAAAAAAAGCCTTTCAAAAACATATACATCATTTTCTGTCTGCATAAAAGACATAATTTTTAATGGAAATAGAAACATTAGATACAAAAAGAAATATTCTTTTGGCAGAAACCATTCTCGGGTAAAAAAATGTCTTCACAAGAGATTTTTAACAAGCTCTGATATTATTATAGCTAAAAAATTGACCTCCAGTTAAAAGGAAAAAAAAATTCCATCTAGTTCTCAAGAACTGGAGATGACTCATTTTTGCTCACCACTGCTGCTATCTTTTGGCATATTTTCTCATACACATGCCAAATTTAGCAAATCTCTCTGATCTCCAGCTACAGAAGATGACTGTGTTTAGCGTCTGCCAAATTTTTACCTGCTTCAGTTTTTTAATTTGTAGAATACTGTCATTTAGTAAAAGTGTATCTAATGAACTGGAGTGTCTAATTCACAGCTACCAACAGCAGAGAATATAATTTCTACCACTGCTGTTCCATTGGCTGGCTGTCCTGCAAATACACCTTTTAGATGTCACTTTTTAAAAAAAAAAAAAAAAAGTTTTTCCAGGAGCTCTATTAACTATTGCAGTCCTTGATAGGGTGAATAGCCATCACATACGAGAGAAGACAGACAAGCAGCTATAGTTCTACCTCCCTCCTCCATGTTTCTACTCATAGGTATAGTTGAAATCCAAGATCTGAATCCCACACTGTTCACACTGTGAACCAGATGGGGGAACCTCTTCCTTGCTGAGCATGAGGCAGACCTCCAAAACACCCTTTAGTGGACTACATCACTTATCTTCGCATTATCAAACAGTAATTGGAGACAGTACCAGGTTTCCTTTAGTCAGTTAAATCTGTATATAAACCACTTCAGTTTGCATTTGAGTTCATGCTAGGTTAAGTGTGAACACGATGACATTCAATGTCTCACTTCCGCAACCTTCATGGATTAAGGGCATAATATCCATGCATGCAAGAGACAGCTCTGCTAGCAGTTATTCAAACACAGGTCTTTCTCCAGCACAGCACTTCAGAACAGACCAGAGCTGCTGGCAAGCACAGTTAAATGCATGTTAACAGATCTCGGAGAAATAACCACACTGAATTCAAGGGGCTGCAGTGGGAGTCTCTGCTCGGATCTAGCTGAAGGTGAATTCAAGCCAATCACCTCATTCCTTATCTGTGTATCAAAAAAAAAAAAAAATTTAACTTAATTAAGCTACCTACTAGATAATGCTAACGGCAATATGGCCTACGTGTAATGATCATATACATCAAATAGCTACTTCCATTCATATTTGAATGTCTAAAACAACTACAAACTTCTATAGCATAAAATTATTTAAGTGTAAAAGTTAGGGCAAAGTTTTTTCTTACCAGCACTGAGAATCTGCTGAGATTTCAGATTTCTTACATTACTAAACTAGGGTAAGCTTATTTGCTTTCATTCAAAGTCATTAAAAAATGGGAATATAACGAAAAGCTGAATCAGTGGTGAGCTATGACATGAAACAAAGTACTTTATCATACTAATGAAATTAATGCTTTAATATGACAGCTGAAATCTGAAGCAGTACATAAGCAATTAGTAAAATTACTGCAATAAAGGAATTAATGAGGTGAACAAGAAAGATGCAGAGACACTCAAGAAAATAAAAATATTATTGATCCATAGCCATTCAGCTCTCAAAGTTCAGCCCCTGAGAAATTTGCTTCCATCGGTAATAAAGAATGCATCAAACTATAATTAAATCACTTAAATCATTGCACAATAACAAGATCTTCAGTGTTCTGTTGAGTCTGCCCATCAGTATGACACAAGTTGTCTATACTTCAAGCTTCCACAGAAATGAAGGTAATAATATAGAAGAGCAGTTATATAGATTGCATCTCTTTAAAAGCCCTTCTAAAAAGAGTAATTCCTAGAACTGGTTTTACTAACTGTTAGGAAGCCCCATCAAGAATCCTACATCTGGGTTGGCAATGTGCTGCAACTATGCAGGGATGCAGTGAAACCACACAGAAAAAAAAAAAAGACCAAGGAAAAGACTTGAGCTGATATTAGCAAAAATAGTGGACTACCTGTCACAGCAGTAGTCCATTAGTAAGCGAAAGGGAGACAATCACCTTCACATGACCACTGCAGAGAAGCGGAAATGCAGCATTTTCAGACGGGGAAGACGTTGAATCTCACTGTTGCTGTGTGTAGCATTTAGGTGAGTCACAAGTCAATTCTGTGAACAGACACTGGACTTCAGCTCTGTCAGCAGCTCTATCTACTGCAAAATGCTAATGGCCTCATCCTTCCACACACTGACATGACTTCGAGCACAGAGCTGCACTGCTTACATTGTTGTACACACTGTGTTAAATGGAAGGACATCACCTCTGACTCCCCAAGCTGCAAACTGCTGGAGGCTGAAAGAATCTCCTGAGCAAGTCTCACAACATGCTTGTGCTATTCATCTCCAAACATCCCAGCATACAGTTGCTCGCCTCTTATTACGTTTATTTCAAAAGCTCAGAATTTATGGATACCATGGGACTTCAAAATCCAGCTTTGCAAATGTTCTCCTTCGTGTTGTGTTATAAACCGCCGTAAACATTGAAAGGACAGTACAGATGAGTCTTTTCTTTTTAAAAGAAAAAACTGCTTGAAGGGACCAACTGAGATGAAGTCAGACATGGGGAGACCCTTCCACGCTGAGTGAAGGGTGGCGAGATACAAGTCCCAAAGGGCCACATAATGAAACAAAGTATCTTCCTCTCTCTTTTAACAAAATCCCTGGGTTATCCCAAAGACACTCTCCATGAAGAGCACAAAGCCAAATCCTCACTGACGTTGCCTCTGCCACTGTGCATCAGAGACCAGCCTGGTGACGACCATTCCTACAGCCAGCTTCGTGGTAATAACTCATTAATGACATGCCTCCTTTCCTCCTGACCAAATGAGAAGGCATTAAGAATACAGAGTGTTTTGGGGAAAACGAAACTGTAGATGTTTGGTCCTATTTAAACCAGTCTCCTCAACGAACTCCTAACATTATAAATTAAAATGAGAACTATACAGAGGATATATATCACCCATTACCTAATCTGAAAAGGACAGATAACATATTTTAATACTTACATTCCTACACATTGACATTTCTCAGTTTTAGATTTAACCCTGATGTATACTCAGAATGAATAGTACTTTCTGAGGGATACTTCCTTCATCTTACAACAGATTTTTCTGCTTAAGAAAAATAGTGACTCAAGGTTAATAGAAATACACAGCCATTTGGATATATAATTTAGAACAAACCCCCCAAAATTACATTCCATTGCTATTTACATTAATAATACAAAGCATTAACTAAAATGAAAACTAGTGACATGAAAAGAAACATTCATTACTTCAGTATCAGAAGATGTCAGCATATGGCAGCAATAAATAGAAGCAATTACGTGGGCTTTTAAAAATGCAAATACATTGAATCAGATCAAGTGATGTTGGCATAGGTTAAAAGATACTACTTTTATTCATCAAAGTTTCAAGAATTATTAAAAGAGAATAAGCTTCAAATATTAAAAAGCTCGGATTCATGACAAACTGTTAATGATAGGCCAAACCTATCCTTCAGTACAATCACAGACCTACCTCAACCTTATCGAGTAGATAATGTGAGAAAGACTCAAATCACAGACATCTTTTACACAATGACCACCCTCCTTTGTCATTGTTTCAATTCTGTTTATTGTGAAACAACAAAAAATTGTGTTTATCTAACTTCATTGAAAGAAAAATTGAGCACATTTTCAATTAATGATTGATACCTGTCCTGACTCTTCTGTATTTTATTTTAGCATCCTTCAGCAACCTTCACAAAGAAGTCCATATATGAGATGTGGCAGAATGCTGCAGCAGTAGCAGTGCTCCTGCTGGACTGAGTGCCAGTATTGCAGCATCCCCTTGTACTGAGGAGGCACCTGCAGCGGTGGGAATCTGCCCTAATGGGCAAAAGACAGTGGTGGCAATGGAAGATTCAGTGAGAGGATTTGCAAAGTCCGAGGGGACTGGCCCATAACTCATCCTCTAAGTCAAAAGACTGCAGAACTTGCCAGAAAGTTAGAAGGGTTGTAACTGGGCATGAGGGAGAGGTGTCCACAGTCACCATCCTGGCAGGTACTCTAGGAAGCTGAGGGGGGTGGGAAGGATTTTCTGAAGGCTACATTCAGTTTCTTAACTAGGAAACTGAAATGCTTCCAAATCCACGTGTAAGCCACGAAAAATGGACTGAGTCTCAAAGGAACCATGACACTATGGTGATGAGAGGAGGTATGTTAGGAGCTTGAGAAATAAAGAATAAACCTGAAAAGCAAGTTGGACCACCTGCCATGCTTTCTGACTAGCATATGTAAGAGTGAACAACTAAGTATGGGTAGAACTTACAAATGCTTCTACAACAGTATTAGAAGCCTAAAAATATGTCAGATAGGAGAACTGGAATGCCAGGTGTCAAATGACAAACCCAACACAGCAGGTGCCAAAGAAATGTGGTAAAAGGTTTATAATCAGTGGGATATGAGATTGATAATCTACTTGCTATCAGGGATGACAGAATAGTATCTGCAGGTACAGTGAGATTGGACATAAAGGAGAATAAAAATTAAAATGGTTAAAAATATCTTGGGGAAAAACAAAAACAACAAAACCTTGTCAATTTTGTAGGCAAGTAATGAAAACAGTAAAAAAAGTATTAAGTCCCTGAAAAGAACAATGATTTTGATCAGATGTTATCTGACACACAACAAATTCAAGACACACAGAAGCAGCAAATTTCAACCACCCATATGCAGTCTGGACTAATGTTACATCAGGAGAAAATGTAGAAATACAATTTTTGCATGCAGTAATTGGTTCCGAAAAAACTAAGAAGAAGATACCTTTAAGATCATCAAGTCCAACCATTAACCCAGCACTGCCAAGCCACCACTAAGTCATGTCCCTAAGCACCACATCTATAGGTCTTTTAAGTATGTCCAGGCATGGGGACTCACCACTTCCCTGGGCAACCTGTTCCAATGCTTCACAACCCTTTCAGTGAAGTTTTCCTAATGTCCAATATAAACCTTCCCTGGTGCAACTTGAGGACATTTTCCCTCGTCCTATAGGTTGCTACTTGGAAGAAGAGACCCAAACCCACCTCACTACCACCTCCCTTCAGGCAGCTGTAGAGAGTGATGAAAGTCTCTCCTGAAGCTCCTTTTCTCCAGGCTACATGACCCCAGTTCCCTCAGTTGCTCCTCTTAAGACTTGCTCTCCAGACCCTTCACCAGCTGGACACACTCCAGTACCTCAATGTCCTTCTTAGAGTGAGGGGCCCAAAACCGGCAGCGTCACCAGTGCAGAGTACAAGGGGACAATCACTTCTCTACTCCTGCTGGCCACACTATTGCTGATACATGCCAGGATGCTGTTGGCCACCTGGGTACACTGCTAGCTCATATTCAACCAGCTGTTGACCAACACCCCCAGCTCCTTTTCTGCTGGACAGCTTTCCAGACACTCTTCCCCATTGCAGGGGGTTGTTGTGGCCCAAGTGCAGGACCCAGCACTTGGCCTTGTTGAACCTCATACCACTGGCTTCAGCCTATTGATCCAGCCTGTCCAGATCCCTCTGTAGAGCCTCCCTGCCTTCAAGCAGATCAGCATTCTCACCTAACTTTGTGTCATCTGTGAACTTACTGGGGGTGCACTCAATCCCCTCACCCAGATCATTGATAAAGATGTTAATGAGGACAGGACCCAGTTCTGAACCCTGGGGGACTCCATTTGTGACCAGCCACCAGCTGTATTGAACTCCATTCTCCACCACTCTTCGGGCCTGGCCATCCAACCAGTTTTTTACCCAGCAAAGGGTACGCTCATCCAAGCCATGGGCAGCAAGTTTCTCCAGGAAAATACTGTGGTAAACGGTGTCAAAGGCTTTACTAAAATCTAGGTAGACAACATCCAGACCCCCTGTCTCATCCACTAAGCGGGTCATAGAAGGAGATCAGTTTAGTTAAGCAGGCCCTGCCCTTCATAAACCCAGGCTGACTGGGCCTGATAGTCCTGTTCATGCCATGTGAGAGCACTCAAGATGACCTGCTTTTGGTGGAGCAGAGCCCTAGGATCAAGTTTTAAGTAGAAGGATAGATCTTAAGAGTAATCACAACCAAGCAAAATTAACACTGAAAAAAAAAAAAAAGATGGAAAATGCCAATAAATCTAGCATAATAGCACTCAATTTCAAGAAAGGATACAAAATATAAATGGTACATGTGGTCAAAATAAATGAAGAAAACCCAAAAGGAGCAGTCCAAAAAGCAAGTAAGAGTGTAAACAGTCTACAGGCTGTTCAAAAACAACTGTACTAGATGACCAGATAAAACTGACTACCACAGTTCTGAAAGAAAATAAAGCAAGCAGATAGAGATCTTCTTAACTCATAGGGCAAGTAAAGGAGAAAATCTCAAGTAAAATGTCAGCAGTTTAAAAATCCTGGAAGCTTGTCCAAACAGAGAGAGGAAAGCACATAAACCATGACAGAGCAAATGCACTGGAAATTAGGGCGTGAAGGGTAAGAACTTGAAGAAATCCTTGCAACCTTTACACCAAAGAAAAGGAAATGCTTCTAGCCCTAGTCATTTTAGGGTTTTGTTTCGCACATGGGGTTTGTTCATTGTTTTTTGGTGTGGGGGTTGTTTGTTTTTAAACACAGAGTCTATAGTTAACTTCTGGAATTTCTCACAAGGTGTTGTATAGGTAGATAACATCAACAGGAACAAAAGAAGCGTTGTGGGTTGACCCTGGCTAGATGCTAGGTGCCCACCAAAACTGCTCTATCACTCCCTTCCTCAGCTGGACAAAGGAGAGAGAAGCTAACTAAAGGCACCTGGGTTGACATAAGGACAGGGAGAGATTATTCACCAATTACTGTCATGCACAAAACAGACTCAACTTGGAGAACATAGTTTAATCTATTATCAATGAAATCAGAATAGAATAATGAAAAATAAAACCAAATCTTAAAACACTTTCCCCCCTCCCCTCCCTTCACTCCCGATTTTCTCTACCTCCACCCCACAGCAGCAGCACAGGGGGATGGACAATCGGGGTTGGGGTCAGTCCATCACATGTTGTTTCTGCCTCTCTTTCCTACTCAGAGGGAGGACTCCTCATAATCTTCCCCTGCTTGAGCATGGGTTCCCTCCTATGGAAGACAGTCCTCCATAAACTTCTCCAATGTCAGTCCTTCTCACAAACTTCAGTCCTTCCCCAACTGAACCAGTGTGTATTCCCTCCACGGGGTGCAGTCCTTCAGGAAGAGGCTGCTCCGGTGTGGATCCCTCTTGGGGCACAATTCCTGCCAGCTCCAAACACACTCTAGTGTGGGCTCATCTCTCCACAGGTCCTTACAAAGAGTCTGATCCAGCGTGGCTGCCCACAGGATCACAGCTTGCTTTGGGTGCATCCACCTGCTCCAGTGTGGGGTCCTCCACAGGCTGCAGATGGATATCTGCTCCACCATTAACCTCCATGGGCTGCAGGGGCACAGCCTCATCACAGGCTGAAGAGGAATCGCTACTCTGGCACCTGGAGCACCTCCTCCTCCTCCTTCTTCAATGACCTTGGTGTCTGCATAGTTCTTTCTCTCACATATTCTCACTGCTCTCTCTGGCTGCAAAATGTGCAGGCTTTTCTTCCCCTTCTTAAATATGTTATATGCCAAAGGTTCTACAAGCATCACCAGCTGGCTTGGCCCTGGCCAGTGACTGGCATTGGCTCTATCAGACATAGGGGAAGCTTCTAGCCGCTTCTCAGCCACCTCTGTAGCTCCCTTGCTACCAAAACCTTGCCACACTAAACCCAGTACAAGAGAATTAGATAAACTGGTGGTCAATAATTTCTCCATGGACAGATGCTAAAGAGAACACGTACTGATGTCCCCTCTAACATCCCCAATGCAACACCTATGGATGATGGAGACACGAGGGGAACAAACTGTAGAAAGTGACCAGGCTCACAAACCATCCTGAAGAGGCACCTTGTACTGTACTGCCAGAATACAGACGGACCAGTGGTCTGACCCAGTAGGGCACTTCTTCTTATATTCTTATGAACAATAAAAATAAAATAAAATACCTAAGCAACTTATAACAACAGAGGAGTGAAAGTTAAGAGGCCATAGTCTCTGTGTTCAGAGTATAATGACAATGAGAGTGTAATGTTAACCAGAAGCCAGTCCCTGGTATAAAGGGCTTCCCTGTCATTTGGAGATGGCTCCAGAAGTGTTCCTTTGTCAACTCTAGCGATTTTTGTGGGGTTAGATGACTACTCTAAGGCAGCAGACAAACTGTGGGACTTCATTGTCAGCTCAAATATAATTTAAAGAACAGAACAACCTGAAATGAAGTAGTAAAAATAAAAGCAATACCATTTACATTTTCAAAAACTTCATATACAATTAGGAATGCATACATGCATTACTTAGCGTTAATTTTTCCATGAGTAAGCATCTGTCATTGCTAGAGGTTTGGTACGCAGTTGTTTTTGTGGAAAAAAAAGGAGACCCTGAGGCAACTTCTAAATAAAGACTGCTCTGACATTAGGAACATATTTGAAGGCTAAGTCATCATTAGTAATAAAACCAATAACATTTGTTTGCTCATATTATATACAATTTTAAAATTGACAGTTTCTCTTGGAAAGGCGGCAGTGCTCCTGGACGTAAAGGATTTCTCCCAGGAAGCAAGTAACTCTTTCAGCAATAAGCATTAGAATTATTCTCATAAAGTTAATGTTATCCTTATGTAACAAGTGAAAATCAGATGGCCCAGTTAAATGAAAAGAGACTCCTGTAAATGCTGCATTGCTTTAAAATTAGCTTTGATCATACTGCTCGAGAGGCGACAGACACTCTTAACGAAATAATTAATTTCCCACTGTAGTGTTTGCTGCTTCTTTGGACAGCCATAGCAATCAGTGAGGGGATCACAAAGATAAATTTTGAGTGTTTTTGTCTTCCTTTGCCGTGTGCTTGTCTACATCTCATCTGCCCCTAGAATCCATCTTGCCTCACGCTTGGGATATAGCAAGAGCTGGATTTCTGTTACTCTTCCGTGCAGTGTGTAATATAGTGGGGATCTGAGGCATGATAAATGTCTCTAAGGGCTATCACTCTATAAACACATTGTATACATACACACATGCATGTACACAAAAAGCTTTTATAATAATAATAGTAATTGAAATGTCTCATGATACTGGAGAGGAAAACAAAAGGAAAAAGAAAAAAGTTTTCATTTTTAGGACTAAATTACCACAGCTCTTATTCACCCAAAAGTAAGAAATAGCTTCAGTCTAGCTTTTCTCCTATTTTGCTACCCTAACTTTCCTTCCCTTTGTGAGCAAATTCCTGGAAAGTCAGCATAGCAATTCCCCTCACTTACGCTTCAAATTGAAGCATGCAGTGTAAGCTCACAGTAAAAAAACTTGTCCTTTGGCTACAAGGGTGCAAAAAAACTTGTCGCTTGGCTGCATAAGGCCCCCTCTTGATCAAGCAACAAACAACTTCTCCAGCAGACAAGTGCAGCTGCCATCCCTATGGAAGCAACAGCTATCCTTAATCAGCTTGGTGCTGTTTTAATTCACTGCTGACATAAAGTAACAGGAAAAAAGAAAATTGTTCTATTTTACAGATGCTGTATCACAGGAAAAGGGAGTGAATGCCCATCAACTCCTCAATATTAACAATTAGCTGAAAAAGGAACTGCACGTACAAAGCAGCGATGGATTTCTGACAAAGGCAATGGACTAGATATTTTCTCCTTTCTGATGACAGCAAATACTCTGCCTTGGTTCCTTATTCCTTATATGAGGATAAGAATATGGTACTTCCACACATCATAACACTGCTATGTAAATGCATAAAACATTCTTAAATGATTACGCTACTTTAAAAAAGACCACCAACAGGGCCAACAAGGCTATTCACAAATTAACAAAACCTCAGAAGTCAGGTTTATGTTTCATACCTCTCAACTCAAATATCAGTCAACTTGGACAAGTAAGGAATAAAAGAAAGCAAAATTAGGTATACGAAGGATGTAACATAATTGAACTCTTTTTTTTTTTTCCTTCTTTCTGACAGTCTTTAGCTTTGGGACTTTGTGATACAAAGCTAATAAAGGCTCTCAATCATTCTGTACAGGGAATTACATTAAACTAATGACACTTGATTGTAGATCTATTACTAATTCTGTTTAGGAGCATGTAAATCTGTCAGTTTTCAGTCACCAATCAATGCTGGGTCTATTTGCAAATTCCAGGAACTAAGACTATCCATAGCACCCTGCTTGGCTCAGAAACACTGAGCCATCTTTTAACAGATTCCATCGCTTTTTTGGTGCTATTTTATGCTGTTAACAGACGATTTTGGCTGCTCTGGCAGCTTTCAGCAACAATCTACTGAAGAGTAGAGTTGCCTTAGATTTGTGAAAGTCCCCGTATGGGTTGCCTGCCAGCAGCAGCACCAAGACCTGCCTCTTGAGCTTTATAAGAAGAGTCTTAAACCTCTTCTCCTCGTGAATTTGCAGAGAAGCATTGGTCAGCGCCACTCAGAAGGCACTCTTCCTCTTTTTGTCAGAGCACAAGTCATTGCCTCAAAGCAAATTTGGTATTTGGACATTAAGCTCACAAATGATTGATCCCTCGAGAGTCTCACAACTACTGTTGAAACGCCACCTTTAAAACACAGATGTGAAGCAAAACTATTAGTAGTAGTAATATTCAGCATAGGGAATCAAAAGATCTGCATGAAGCATCAAAAGTCTATGACAAAGCCAATGGTCTAATAAAAGATTCTCACAAATCATGTCTAGTGCCTAAACTATACTTTCTACAATGCAACATAAAAAAAAAAAAAAAAGTCCTAGAATGGAGAAGCTTAAGATATAGGTAGAGACACTCCAGGGATTTTCTGGATTAATGAATAAACAACAATTTATTGCAGATAGCACATCATATTAGTTCCTTAAATTCTCTCCATGCAGCTGTTTTCTCTTACACAGATCTGAACTGGGAGGCTAATCATTACAATGGTTAGTAAATTTATTTCAATTTCCACAAGGACATTTTATTTTCATAATAATGTGTATGTTCACATAACAAAAAGTTCCTGAGCTTCTATAATTCTATTTTTTCCCTCCCTGATGTATTATTTCTCTCAGAGCAATTAAATTTCCTTTTGGCCTTAAAACTTACCTACACTAAGAAGCCACTATCTTCTCATTTACCTCATAAATTAAGTTCTTCGTCAAACTTGCCTCTTCTTCATTTTGCTTTCAGTTTCCCTGAACAGATTGGGGGCTGATAGTAATTTGCACAATAGCATTAATATTCTTCTATTGGGAGATTAATAGTCTAAACAGAACATATACAACACATGAATTACAACTTAAAATCTTCAAAATAAATCAGTTTTAATTGCAGAGGATCTTAAGATGTCTATCATGCAGAAATAAAGTATGTCTTAAATATTTAATATATAATAATACAATTAAAAAGCTGCATTAACAACTTTAACGTCACAATTAGCACTTTTCTGCTTTAGGATACTTGGCTGAATCTGTAATCTGGTTTGTAAACCTGAGGTAAAAGGGATTTTTGTGGCAAGATCAGTGTCAAAACAATACACCCACTGTTTTGACATAGATGTATTTAGCATAACAGTTTGACGTAGATGTATTTAGCATAACTTTTTTCCTTCTCTTCTCAAATCCCTGAATTTGTTTTCTGAAAACTGCAAGTGCTGCTTTTCCTCTGTTACAAACCGCAATCAGAAAAATTCTTTCAGCACTACACGCATATCTACAACACGAGAAATTATTTTTAAGAATATATTAATCCCAAGAAATAACACATTTCAGCACATCAAACTTTTCCTTAGAGGCTTCAAACTGACTGATTACTAACTTGAATTTTTTATTTTAGTCTATTTCTGTGTCACATCTTAAAAAAAAAAAAAAATCAGCAGTTCAGCTCACGGGATGCTTCATTTCTTTAATTCCTCCTTCCCAATATTTCTGGGGAAAAAACTGTATCCTTAACACATAGTTCCTAGCATCAGTTACAAAGCCGAGCAGTACATTTTTCAATAAATGGTCTCCTGACTCATCTCAGTTTTTACTATAGTTTATCTCATATAACACAATAGTGATGTATGAGCTTCAGGAGGAAACCAGACTTGACCTTATCTAAGGAAAAAAATCCTGAATCTCTCTTTGCCATGAAAGGTTCCATGAATCCTTATTGTTCACGTTTTGGCTTCCCACCTTGGTCTAATATTATAATATGTCTTCCAAGGCTATGTAAAAGACACCCGTACAGTATTATATACAAATTAAGCTCAAAAGCATTATCTATTAATCCTGCGCGTTCAATCTAAGTAGAGCGGTGACTGCGGAACAGCATTTGCTTAACATTCCCCACAGACATTTTTTTAAATGGTGGGGGGAACAGACACTATCAGCAAGTATGACATATCTTATGGCTCTGTATGTTATGGCTCTATAGAAACAAAACCAATTCACTGATAAAAATACACAGGGTAAAAGCTCGGTACAAAATATCCCATTTCTTTCTAAACATGATTCTTCACAGGAATCTTCACTTATTTAATATGCACATAAAAGATTTCAAAGGATACCAGAATGCTGATGTACAAAATTAGTATTAGCCTCATGGAAAAGCAGTATCTATAAAAAATGCCAACAAACAGTACATTCTCTGTCCTCTATAGCTATAGACATGCCTGAGGAATACAAGTAATTAGTAAAATTCTCTTAGACACTGTAAACATATTTGTCAGTTCCTCAATTATGTATTTCATTTTAGTGTCAAACTGTGAAGAGAGAGTGAGAGCAAATATTTCCTTTCAGTAGCCCCTACAAGGAAAACGAACACTGTCCAGGCTCTACTTAGCAAATCAAAATGTGATCTTACATTTGGTAAAGATGCGTGTTGACTGCAAGGAACTCACTGTGTCTTCCAAGAAGATTTAAAGTAAATATTTAATGCCACGGATATCAACAGTGAACAGCAGGATACAACACGCTGTAATAAGTTTCAGCGGTTTGAGGCTGAGGGAAGGTTTGCTTTGTTTTTAAAACTAAGGAACATTGTTACATCCTTGGCCACAGTTATTAGAAGTTCCTTTCTTTTTGTAAAGAGACGAACACAAGAGGGACAACTAAAACTCCAACACATACTTAGAAAACCATCATTAACAAACATCTGATATTTTTTAAAAGTGTACGTTATTGCATTAAGTTACATGCAAATAAATAATGTATGAAGTTGTTTTATTTCTATGGTAAGATACAACAGCTATTTTCATGTGGCAAGTATCAGTCAGAAATGAAAGCTACTATTTTCAGAAATATTTTCAACTTCTAACTCCAGTAGAGTTATGGATGCATTATGCCATGTGGGGAGATGGAAACGCACAACAACTTCAGACATCACACCTTTCTGAGATACCAGGTACAAAATGACACCCACTGGTGGTGCATATATTCAGGACTTTTAAAGGTAAGGGTAAAAACTACGATCAAGTACACAAAATAAAGCACAACATTTGAGAGTAGAATTTAAAAATACTCTTTTTGCTTAATAGTGAAACAGTTACTGATTGAGTGAATCAGTTTACATAGTACTTACCCCACTAGATTAAGCGCACACCACTAAATGTAAAGGAAAAGCACCTCTAAATTCAACAGCTATAACAGGCTATTCAAATGAACATTTCAACTGAACAGCTACGCGACATCTGGATAGATGACTGCAGACCCTCTTCAGTCAGAGGACAGCACTGCTGCCTCCCTCTGCTCACTTCTGGAAGCTGCCACCTCTGGGCGTGATGCCCTCAGCATCCTTCTCTCAGAGGGTATTTTCAGCTTTGCAAGGCACACTTCAGGACTATAAAACATATCAAATATTTAGCTAATATATCAACATAATGTTGACAAATTTATTCTGTTTGGAGTTGTTATTTGACTTTTGGAATGTCTAAGTGACACAAGGACCTCATAAGGTTCACATTTTCTGGTGAAACTGGTTTCTTCAGAAGTGGGTTCATTAAGGCAAAAATGTTTCATCTAAAATCTGGAGTCAGTGAACAAATCCAAGGAAGGACTCTGATGAAATCTAGTTCATGAAATCATGAAATCAGTTCATTTGAACTAGTTAGATGCAAAGGAAAAATCACATTCACTTCACACATATCTATTTAAAGTTTCAGAAGGTGAGAGATAGCTAAAAATGCTTTCCTAAGAGGGTAGGGGAAAAAAAGGGGGGGGAAATACTATTAAGAGACAAGGCATTAAGGCATTATTGCATGAAGCCTTTTCTAAGTAAGACCAAAACATTTGAGAAATTGAATTAAAAACAATGGACAATTAACCCCTAACAGAAATCCGCAAGAGGTTTGACTGTAATAGTTTCAACATAAAATTTTACTTCCCCAGATAATTCAGCCTCTTGTGAGTTTTAAAAACGTACAGCAGAACTTGAGCAGATATAAATTAAAACTTCAGGCAGTTTGCTTGAGGTTCAGTTTCTGAAATTGTAAAACATTTTTTTTACCCAAGAATCAATTAAATTTCAAAATGCTGAGTAAAAAAATTGCTTTGAATCTTACACAACAATGACATCTGCCCAGTTACACCATCTTGTAGATAGCAATGCAGCAGAAAAGGAAATGAGATATTATCAGTGATTTTATAGTGTAAAGCTGATTCTGAGACTTTTCCTATAAGCAGTCCCAACTACGCAGAACCTGCGTAAGTAAGATGCTACTCCTCATGGACACAGATAAAGAACTGAGATCTTAGTTAATAAGGTCTATACACACTACTTTCTATGTACTACAGAAAGCGTGCTTCAGAAGTGTCAAAGATGGATGAGTGAGTAGAGCATCATGGGTCTCACCGGGATAGGTTTAATTCTCTTTATAGTAGCCCACCAGGTGCTCTGCTCTGGATTCGTGACTAAAATAGCATGGATAACACGCCAGTGTTTTAACTGATGGTGAACAGTGCTTGCGCAGTGTCAAGGTGTCTGTTTCTCACTCTGGCATCCCAGCGATCAGGCTAGGAATAGCCAAGAGACTGGGAGGGCACACTGCCGGGACAGCTAAACTGACCACGTAACATGTTCAGAGATAAAATCTGAAGAACAGTCTTTTCAAAGTAGCCATTGCCTAAAGACCCACTAGGCAACAGTCTGGTTCTGGGAGGTGGTATGATTGGCTTTACATCACTTGGGGATGTGCGCCTCCCACCTCTTTCCTTCATTTCAATAAAACTCTTTTTATTTTGGCTTAAAAGTTTTCTCTTGGTTTTGCTTTTCCAGTTTCCTCTCCCATCCCATTCAGCATGGGGAGCGAGCGAGCAAGCAAGCATCTGAATTGGTGCTGGCCTGCATCTAAGCTGTCACAGTGAGATTTGGGGTTCACGAAACTGTCTAATTTTTCTTTACGTTGCAGACACTTCCAATTCTATTGCCTCTGTAGCAAGGATTGCTATTTTTAAATTTACAATGCAGTAACATTCCATGCATCTTCACCTTGCATTAAGCAACATACCAAGGTAGTATCTGACCAGCCATCACCACGTGTTTCATTACTTTGCATAATTCATAATTCATCCAGGCCCTTTTCTAGAATGCTATCACGCTAAAGGATGTTCATGCAAAGCGTTTTAACTTCACTATTATAGTTCCAAGCGAGGAAAGTCCTTAAAACCTTGCCAGATTGCTTTTTATATATGCACTTTTTTATATGCACTTCGTCCCCATTTGAAGTTCTGTCATTCTAACAGTTGTTTTGTATCCTTATGTGAACTTCTTCCATTAACACAGTACTGAAGTCATAACAGCAGATCAGTCTTACTACAATAACTCGTTTTCTACATAGGTTTCCACTGCTTTTCTAATATTTCTTCTTTGTTCTTTTATTGTTTTCTTTGTACTTGATAATCTTTACTAAATTAACTAGGAAAATCTAAAGAACAAAAACCTCACCAGTTAGGAGTCCTTACTCATAAAAGTGCATGCTCTAAATCATGAACAGTCTTTCACTTGTCTTTGTTAACTTTTAGTTGCCATCACACTACTAAGAACTGGTAGTGTGGTAAGGCTGGTTTAACTCTTCTGGAGATCAAACAAGCTCTTTTTTGTTTCACCTAAATTAAACTGAAATATGCAATATGCGGCTATTTGTAAATTACACACAGCATCTTATTCCATCTGTTTTCACAAAGAGTTTATTTACCTCATTCCAAGGGGAAGGAAAAAAAAACAAAAAGAAAGAGGAAAAAAAGGAAAACCAAGATGGCCATAAGACAACAATCTTTGTTCTTGGAACATAAGGTACTTTCCACAGATGATTCACAACAGATAGCAAAGGAAATGCTATATCCAATTCACATCTACCCTTTATTTCTAGGTGTTAGCCATATGACAGCTAATTTATTTTTAATAAAGACGAGATTCTGTCGCAGGAGATAGAACCTTCTTGTGAAATAACCATCAAATCATGAGTAAACACTGAATCCACAGTAATTTTAAACAATTCTCGCTAACGTGAATTGTCACAAAATCAATAATTAGCATGCCTTCAAAGCATATTAATGAAATATTTCTAATGTGGATTTGTACACTTTTAATTTGAAAGGCATCATACTGAGTACTTGAACAATTTGCTTCACTTCCGAATTTCTAAGTGACTTGATGCATAGGATTTAAATATGAAATATAAGCCAAATATTTTATGTCTAATACAGAGTCATATTTCATTTAATGTCCTAGACTTATTCAATGTTTAATCTGGGAACACATTGGCAGTGCCTTTACAGTTTGGATAAGTGATATGAAGGACACATACCACTCACAAAAAGCCTGAGCTTTATTTCAGAGAATTCTGGATTAGAAAGAGAAAGCAAAAAGCATTTGCAGCACAAAGAAGCAGGGAAAACATGCTATGTAACATGCAGGACCCAACAATCCACAGAGAATTCAGATTTCAGTTCTTTCCCCCTCTGCACTGATCTTTAGCATCTCCCATCATTCAAAGCTTGATTCACTCAAATTCATATTGCCACCACTTCTCCTATTCTGAATTTCACTTTCTCCAGAGAGATATTGCTTACAAGGAAAGGTGAGAAAAGATTACAGCAGCCTTGAAGAATTGAATCAACTCCATCCTTACGTTTCCGTATCATTAAAATCCCCACTGAGAGTTTCTGATCTCCCATACCATGCAGTCAGATGGCTCTCAAAATAGCATACCACGCCCTAAAAAAAAAAAAAAACCCACAAAAAAAACCACGAAAAGCAGTAAGCAATCACAAAAGCTGTTCAGATTAAATACTAAGAAAGGAAAAATAGAATTAATTCATGTGCAAAGGACTTCCATAGAGCTTCATTGTTCAAAGCTTCTGAAGTTGAAGAGCACGTATGTTAAATACTACTAAGAACAATTTCACTCTAAATGTTTATCCATATTTGATATGTATATATAATCTTATATAGGCTCAATTACCAATATTCTGATCAGATATTTTGCATCTGTTCACTTCAAAGATTAGCAGCAATTTGGGATGGAATTTAGTCAGTTATATTTTATGTTCTGCGCTAACCTAAAGTTTAGACCACAAAACTACAACAGTTCCTCCTGGCCACATAGTCTATGTTACACTACCTTCTGCTCCCTTATTGTTCATCATGACTCTGTCACATCCTCTGGTTACAAGATACAAATATTAAAAGCTGGAAAGCAGAAGAAGAGCAATTGAATGGAGAGTCTCAGCTAATAACTAAAAATGTATCACCTGGAGTGGCAACCAAATGTTACATTGTTAAGTTTCTTTTAAAAGTACGAGAAAAAAAAAAAACCTCTGACTTTTGTTCACTACATAATTTGAGATAATTACTGCTCTCTGCTTTTTTTTCATATGTTGCCATTTTGATCAAATACCCTAATAAGAATTTATATTAGTATTTCTTCAGAAAGAAACTGTTTCTTTGTTTTGTTTTAAGGTAAGTATTGCATAAAAGGATACAACTAGGGCATCTGCATCTTATTTTTTTGTTTGTTTGAAAAATTGATGGTCAGAACTTTTCAAAGTTTCACCTAGTTGAAAGTAATCTTATAGACTTTCCATACTCCATCTACTGGCATACTAAACAAATAAACCAAGTAGAACACCATGTAGAAAACCATGGTCCAAATTACAGGTAACTAGCATATTCTTCTTCCACTTACTGTCTAAATTCTTTTTTATTTCTTCAAGAAACATAGACCTAGATGTAACAGATTTGATCTGTCAGGATTGAGAACTACCACCCAGGACCTCAAGCTACCTCACTGCTACAATGTTGTGTTGGTTATTGCAGATGCATATTCACAGACTCTGGATAACTAACAGCCCACATATTTCTTTTTCCCAAATGTGTTTGAATTCCACTGCTCCTTTCCACTGTATTATCCTGGCAATTTCACAAAAACTGTAAAAGAACAGAACTTAGTTGTTTCTTATGCAAGAAATGTGCTGTAAGCATATAGTTGGTCATGCTGAGACTTGGAACTGTCATTAGGATATGACAGAGTGAAGTTTGCAACAAAATTACATCTCATAGATATAAAAGTCATGGAGAGATTTTTAAAGAGTACAAAGTCCATCGAAATAGTCATCTCTGTTCATTACCTATGCTATATTTTTGACCATGCAGCAGAATTTTAACGAGTATTCAATGGATCTCTGCACCTATATCAGTTTAACAAACACTTACTATACCAACAAGTGTTTGTGCAACATTTTTGCTATGGAATAGCCACACGATAAATTTAATTTAGTTGTAACAACATAAAATCAACCTAAATGTAGATATACCTAAGTTTGCTATTTTGATATACCAGTCTGGGCATAATCAAGGTAAAAGGCTGGTGGCCATAATTATATCAAACCAAATCAATTTTCAAATATTATACAAATGAAAAGCAATGATTTTTATAAATTCTATTTCTAAGTTTCATAGTTTCCATATAAAGCAAAGCACAAGTAAAAAAATCAGAAGTAACAACACAACAATTGGACAATATTGAAGGGCAACTATGAAAAACGCAAGCATTCGACAAAGAGTTTTATAGCTACTGTTTCAAGATTCATTTCTTGAAAATGAAATACAGCTCTGAAAGTATATGGTTGCTAGAGCTTTTACTGTTTGCTTGATCTGATCCTGCTAGCAAAATACAAGTGTTTACAACACAATGAGACAAAGAAGACAAAAACCAAAACACAAAAAACCCTTTTTTGCTAAGTTTCACTTCTCTCCTTATCGCAACAAAAGCACAAGTTTCCAAGAATTGTATTTCCTTAATACCTGCTCATAAATTAAGGGTTTCTTTCAAATCATATTTTCTGCTGAAGCAACAAAACACCCTGCTAACAAAGGGCTAAATCTGATGTCTCCATACACTATGGCAAACCACAAGGCCAATGAGCTCAGGGCTGAAACAAGACAGTATTTGTTAAAGGCACACTAAGCTATGCGCACTCAGCTTCTGCTGAGAAGCTGTGTATTACACTAAGTTGCAAGCAGGCAGTTTCGACCTCTAAACCTGTCTGCATATTTTGGGAGAGCTACCAGAAAAAAGAAGGCATACTTCTTCGGAGAAGGATAGAAGTGCTGAGGCAAAGTTTGTAGCAGTGCCAATTAGCAGTTTGTGTTACCAATCCTCATTCAGAAACTGAGACGCAGTTTTTATAAATAAGATTGTGGAAAGAAAATACCTCTCTGTACACCATCAAATTTATTCAAATAGGGAACATCCGAAAAGGTCAAAATCTCTAAATGCTTAATGTACCAACTGTGCTCATACTCTTACAAACTATATATCCTACATAACTATAGAGAGAAGCCAAGACAAAGCCATGCTGGCATCAATTCTAGACAATAACTCAGCAGAGAAGCAAAGGAATAGTCAAATAAATTAACTTCAGATCCCAAACTATCCATATTGTAGTATCTAGTTATCTAGAGAGATTTGCACTGCATTTATTATACAAGTTGTACCAGCTTTTTGGTAGAAAACGATGAAAAGCGATGGGAATTCATAGTGCATTCGAACCACAGGAAGAAAAGGAAAGCAGGATAAAGGCTTCACTTCTTTCAGTTTCATTAACAAATGCAGTAATTCTGTAGCTATGCTACATCTCTAACAGCCACAGCCCAGATGCTCACACCAGTAACATTCTTGATTCCACAGCAGTAGGGA
>NW_010420323.1:135057-145849 GCF_000710305.1 Buceros rhinoceros silvestris
AAGAGTTAAGTATCATACTGTCCAAGCTGAAATTGTATGGGATCACTTAAATATTTCAAAGATGGGAGTTTATCTTTTAGTTTACATAAATAATTACTGTTAAAACTGTTGTCAAGCCTTGTAACAGTAATTGGGCAATTAAAACACTGCTGAAACCATCACATATGAATCTACTAAATTGGATTTCTTCCTTGCACATCTTTCCAAATCAGTGCAATAGTGTAAAAATGTTAATTGTTTCATGGCAACAAATATTTCATAAAGGCGGGAAGCACTGTAAAAATTAATAAGTTCAGTTGACAGACTTGCTACTGAACTCAGATTAAAGCTGCAAGGAGATGGGGGAGTTCAGAGACTTTCCAAAATATTAACATTTATTTTCTTACAGAATTTCTCATGCATGTTGTCTGTGTATTCAGTCATGGACCAAAAAGCTCTTTCATATATTGTGCATCTCTTCATCTTAATCTGGGATTTACAACGTTGCTCATTTCTGCTGCCTTTATTCTTTGAAATGCGGCAGTGAAATGAAGCTTGCTTTATTAGTGTAAGGCTCCCTGAAGACTTAATGCAGACTGCGTCATCCGCAGCCTATTATCACTGCAGCTGCTTGACACAAATACGTTCAGATACTGAACACTCACTGCAGGCTTTGGATATGGTCATATGCCCTCTACAAGGCAAAGCAGGAAAAAACAAGTCAAAACAGAGGCTTTCCTTATATACTCACCTTAAGAATAAAGGAAAGCTTCAGGTGATAAAAACATTCATATACTTACTGCAAAATGTTGTAACTGCATATTGATGAATGGAAAAATTATGTAGGTGCAGCCTTATTGCAATTAGATACAGTTAAGAAAAGGATTTAAGCATTAACCTCACGAGTTCTGCTGCTCGTCTGCAGATTTGGACAAGGAAAGTAATTTCTAGGAATGAAACTGGACACAAGCAGCAATTAAAAGCAATAACGCAATTAGTAACCTGATAATACATAAAGAATTGAAGGTAATCTGAATGCACCTACAGTTAAAAACTAGTTACTGTTGTGTGGCATTATTTTTCCTCTGAACAATAACAAATTCTTTCAGCAAACATTACTAAAAACTACAGATCTCTGATCCTGTCAGACACTGCTTGCTAAAAATCTTTTTTGCTTAGAAGTCAGCTGAAACTGTTCCCATGAACTACAGTGAACTTTAAAACAGGAATTTGAAGTCAGCAGTCAATTTAAAGAAAAAAGAAAAGGGGGGGTGGGGAGCGGAAATAAGAGAATTACATAATACTAATATAATTCTATGTCACAGAATCAGGTTCACATACTGCAAGAAGTCACTCTAAGACAATACTAATATCCAGAGCATCCCAAGCAAGTATTACAAACACACCCTTAATTTAGGAACACTTTTCCCACCTAAATAAAAATCTTCAGTAAGGCAGTAATATGTACAGTGCTAAGGGACACATTTCCTTCTGACAGCCACACGGAACAAGATTCTTACAGGGGCTGGTCCTCTAACTAACGTAGCATTTCACAATTCCGTACAGGACAGAAGGACATATGACGATGCAGGACAAAAACAGGACTGACAATCACACGATTACTCCTATTAGGCCTGCATAATTCAAATGGCTCAATAAAAAGCTCTTTTAATTAATAACTTGTAATGACTTGCACCTTGTGGTAAGTGTATAACTTTATTCAGGAATGCTGAAAGAAGAGAAAGGAGTCCTGCAGCAATTTCCAATGAAGGCTCCTGCAAAGGTTTACAAAGGCACGTGCAAGGGGTTAGAGCAGTATCACAGAAGTCCCTCGTGCACAAAGTTAAGCATACTTAAATTTCTGCAGGATCAAGATGGTCCTAGGCAAGGACGCAGGAATGAAGTTAGTGGAGGGTCACAGAGTTAAAGAATTGGGGATTAGAATTTTTATTTTGTATGACAAACTCACTTCTTTTATTCTGATTCACCATACGTAACTATACATAACTTTCACAGTTGCCATAAGGGTTGTGGCTTTCACGTGAAAGAGTACAACTCTACTCACATCAGCAAATACTTTAATTATCTACAGTAAGAAAGTCATAAAATTATAAAAAATGCCATTTGTCTCTGGCACTTTAGGAATAAATTATACTGCAATAACCACCTTACTGTCAGCATAATTGTACACCCAGAAAGGCGTGCATACAACACAAAAAATTAAGGAGCATATACTTAGTGGCTATTTAACTTCCAAGAAAAAAGATGGCTTCTTTCTCAAGGTGATTTCTCTTAAAAGTATGGAATCTACTAAAACATTGGAAGAGACAAAAGGCTGTATTAAAGTTTCGTCCTAGTAGTTCATACATACAAAGACTGAATTGAAATTCATATTGGATTATTTTGGTGCAGAAATATACCCTGTCTTATGAAATAATACTACAAGATGAACTTTCATGGTCAGGCATATTAAAAACACATACTGATTTCAGATTATCATTTAAGCAAATAACAGCAAAAATCTCTACCACAAATGAAGAGCTAAAGCTAAACATCTTCTGCTGCACCCAGATTTGACATCTGTTACTGACAGATGAGCAGAAAACAATTGTCAAGAGAACTCCCCAGATTTTCAGTGTGAATCCTGCATGGACGTATGTGCTTTCATAGTTTTATGTTTACATCTCTAATTAAATTATGAAGTTTTAGAACAGTAGCGCAGTGATTTTTAAAAGTACATCTAAAATAAGTCAAAGATTGTCCTTGAATGCTACTAACTTTACTGGACTACACTGTAATCAATAAAAATACAAAAAAATCGTATTGTCATACAGTGGGCTATACAGCTCGATTCAGAAATAACGTACTGTAAAACTGTCATCATAATAAATAAGTGGTGTTTGAACTGGACAAGATCCACAGTATGATAGAGGAGACAAGGAGCTCCAAAGGTCTGCCAGATCAGTATCACACGCTGCTCTTGAGCACGCACTGCCATTGATGAGATGCTTTAACATCAAGAAGGCAGGTGAACAGTGAACTTCCTATCTGCTGCGTGCTGAGCTAATAATTTGAGAGCGTTGATGCTGATAATCGTAACAGGTCTAGATAAAGAGAAATAAGAACTAGCAAAAGTAAAATTATCACCCCTTTGGAAAATGAAGCTTACTTAAGTCCATGTGTTATCATTTGAAATCCAGGTATGGGTCACAGGAAAACTTCCTTCCCAGTTAGTGCATTCACACAAAGTTTTAGAACTGTAAAGCATGAAACAGACGTACAAGTCTTTCTACTTTTGTTTCTTGCTGACTGCTTCAATTACTTTTTTTCACATGATGAGCACTGAAAAGCTTTTACCAAGTGCCAACTACCAAAATTAAAATAAATGTAGTATTTTCTAAAGTACCACCAAAATTACAGACTAAAAATCCTATACCTATTCTTCCAATTAAAGTAAGAGCCAAAATAATGTTGAGGGAACTGTCTTAGAGGATTTTAAGAGCATTTAAAGTTTTATTTCCGGGTTATTACATAGGTTGTGAAAGAAGACACAAAAAAATGATTTCTACTATTCACTGAATTTGTAACTTAACCTTGTTAGTTTATGCAAAGGCCAACTGTTTTAGAATAGCCAGTGTCTGGAAGTACAAACTGAAACAGGACAGATACTTGAGGACTTCAAGAAGACTTCAAGACGGAGTCTTGAAGAAGACTCAAAACTTATCATTTTAACAGATTTCCAGAAAAGCTTAACTCCTGCATGAGCATAAAGCAAAAGAAGAGTTAAAAAAAAAAAAAGTCTGCAAACTCTAACCAATAAAGTTTAAGTATTTTAGGAATTATTTTTTTAAATATACCTGGAGGAGCATTTGCTGGCACTTGAACACACTGAAAAAACTGACTGCATACACATTACACAACTGTACTGTGATGTACCTACAATGGGCTAAGAACATAAGACGCACATATAGGATGAAAGAAAACAGGCAAGCAAAGAAGGCCTTCTATACACAAAATCTCATTTTCCTTCCCCTCCACTTACTTTAGTGGGGCTAAGATAAAAATTCCTCTTTACCTTGATTTTTTACATGCCATGTAAAAAATTTTCACACCGCAGAGAATTTTTTTATATTAGAAATTATTTTTCTGTCTAGCTGTAGTTTATGTTTGTTTATTTATTTATCAGTCTCGAGGAGAAAAGACAGCACAGAAAGAACCGTGCCTCGACTGTACCACCCAAGGAGACCTTCCGGTGTGCTCTTTGCAACCGGTCTTGCCTATCCCGCATTGGCCTTTTCAGCCATCAGCGCGCTTGCAGTAAGCGTGGGTAAAGCCCTTCCCAAATCTTCGTCCGCAAAGACAAGCCATGACTGATGATGATGATTTATTTTACTACAGCACAGCTACATCTTTTATATTTTATAGTGAGAAAAGGAACATTTTCTGCATACTGTGCCATAGCATAATTTACTTTGTCAACAACTTTGCAAAAACCCAAATTTCAATTATACTTTCACAGAAAATAAAATTACACTTAGGAAGAAAAAAAAAAGAAAAATCTTCTTCTACTGACAAAACTAAGCTGTGTAACTGTACAAAAAGTTATGTTAAAAAATAATCTAGCAACTGAGTTCTTTCCAGGAATCCATCAATCCTTATTTCAAAATTTGTTAGAGGTTAATTTGACCATTAGGAAATGTCTTTTGCACTATTGAAACTTATTAGGCAAAGTCTTGCCAATTAGACCAGACATGGTTTTCTTTATAAATGCCCTAATTCTCATGCACATCCATTCACTGTGTTGTACACCCAACTTTTTTGGAGAAAAAAAGTTGCATAAATAAAAATCAATTAATGGATAATGTGCAGCACATGAAGTACTTAAAGGATACAAACTTCTCATCTAAGTGAGCTCAGGCAGTAAAAATCTCCAGGCTCCAGATTTGGGAGCTATTTACTGTAGAATCATGCTACTCCTGAGGTATTCTTTATCTTAATTTTGAACTTAAAAGGTACAAAAGCACACCTGAGCATATAAACCAGATCTTCTATGATTTAGTAAGAATCTCTTTACACATATGTAGATTTTACTCAACATCCAACTTCCTAAATTATTTTGCTTCAGGTTCATATCTAGTTCTAATAATATTCTGAAAACATCCTGTCTCAACATTACTCTTCTGCACCCTGCCAGGTTTTCATCAATACATCCATGGAACTACCGAAACTACTTCTGATAAAGCAGCAAAGAAAACTGCCTTTCAGCTCATAAAACTGCCCTTTGGGTGGGTTTTTTTTTTTTTTAGCGACCACTGAAACCTCCAAAATCATTGAGAAGTTTTTCCTATGATGAAAAATGTAAAGACTCAATACATTGCATCCTGTGGTCAAGTTCTCAGATGTTTCCTGAAAAATTAAATAGCTTACTTTTCAGATGTTACTTGAAATACTGTCAATGATTATATTGCTCAATAATTAGGGACTCTGGCTCAAAACTTACTGTACTAGGCACAGCAGAGAAGGAACTCAAACCCAGAAGGCACAGATCTGCCTATCAGATGGAACAAACATATAGGTGGAGGTGAGGTGGACCAGGAAGATGAACAAACCAAAGGGATGCATAAAACCCTTTCACTGCATATCCACCCCCTCCCAAAGCTTAAGGATAAACACACACAATTCTTTTTCAAACTATCAAAACACGCAACTACCACGAAAGGATTTTCTAATTAAAATCCAATTGTATTTTTGTTTTGGGAAAAATGAGGTCCTAAAGCAATAATAATAATAATTATAATTATTACTATTGTTATTGAATCATAGAGCAGTTTTGGCTGGAAGGGACCTTTAAAGGCCATTTAGTACAATCCTCCTGCAGTGAGCAGGGACATCTTCAACTAGGTCAGTTTGCTCAGAGCCCCATCCAACCTGACCTTGAATGTTCTCAGGGACAAGGCATCTACAGCTTCTCTGGGCAACCTGTGCCAGTGTTTCATCATAAAAAATTTCTTGCCAAAATAATAAGAACAATAAAAACTTTGAATATGAAAACTTCAATTTTACTTGAAAAACTCTCCATTTCCCTTGTGAAAGCTGAAGACACTTTCCACCCTCTCTGTCTAGTAACACCCAGGGGACTTGGATCCCAACTGCACAGCCGTTGAACTGCCCCACTCCTTCAGACCTAATGGACTCCCAGACTTTCCGAGCCCCTTGCTCCCCACTTTGCCAGGTTGGCAGCCTTTTTGCGTCCTGACATTCTCTGCCTTTTTCTGTCTACTAAGCTGCCAGATTTGTCAGACCGCCAATCAACTGCGATGCCATGCGGGCTTGTTCTGCCGATTGCCTGTCTTTACAGCAAGGCATGCAGATTCTCTGGGATTCTGTCCTCAGTTCATCTGAATTCAACCAGAACTCATATTTGAGTCACAATGAAAGCTACAAAATTTTAGCAATATTTATTTTCCTCATGAAGGAAAAAATCACAGTTTCTACGTGGTTCTAACTCCTCTTGCTGAGATGTAAACAGTGTTCAGACACTTTCCTTTTCTTACGTGCCTCAAAATCACTGGAGCAGAAGCATTTATATAAATAAAGAAATAGTGCTCTAATCCCCAGGTTCCAGGCATCTGCCACAGGCAGTCACTGCTATCTGCCAGTGTGCAGTGTACTTGTGAGTGTCATGTGAATGCTGGCAAGATCACAGGGTCTCTGCACCTTACCAGCGTGACCTTTTGCTAGGTGAAGGGATATCTTGCGTTATGTCACTGGCCACTGTGGCCAGAAACAACCTTGTTTTCTGACATCCCTGATCCTGTCCCTTCACCGAATCTTGATTCTGTCTCATTTTCAACATAAAAACAGTTTTTCTGGTTTGTTTTACTAGTTTAATGTTGTCTACTTCTATTTCATTTAATGTCTCTCTCATTCTTTCATTTAACTTTTTTTATTCCATTCTGGAAATACAGCCTATCAGTTGAAGCTTAGATATTCAACAGAACTCTGAAGAAATTTGTTAGAACCTGCCCACACACCTAGACAACTGTCCCATATGACAGAAAAAATGTTAAATGAAGCATCTTCAAAAGTTTACATTATTCATGGAAGCAAAAAAACCATTACCCTCCCCACCTAAAAAACAGCAATGAGAGCTGCAATCAGTATACAGAGTGTAAAGTAACTGAGTTCAATCACCAGGAAAAAAGAACAAAAAACAAACAAAACAAAACAAGAAAACACAAACAAAAAATCCCCCACAAAACAAAACAAAACCCCATAACTTAAAGAAATAAAATTCTCCTGCATTTCTTTTTGTAGGTAACATTACGTTCACCTGACTCCCTTAACCAATTAAATGCGCAATTATTGTACTGCATGGAATAATTCCTATTTGTCCATTTCCCGAAACAAGGAAGGTTCAGCTCAAACCAGAACAGTAGGGTTTATTTTTGGTGGAGGTTTTTTGGCTTGGTTGGGTTTGGGCGAGAGCACATGCTTTTTGGCTTTGCAGCAGCTGCTCTTTTGATCCCCTCTACCACGCTTTGACCTAATACTCATCTCCATGCTACATCCTTTTTATTTCTCTTTTCCCACGCTCCCTTTACAGTTAATCTAAAGAAGATTATAAAAGCAATGTAAAGACAAGGTTGTGCATCTTAATCTCTTTCTGGACAATATTGGGGAAAGGAGCTTAAGTTTTCTCAGTACCACAATGGAAAGCAGTCTGGCCTGAAGTAGGTTTTAGGCCATTTCCTTAGAAAAGACTGAGCACATCAGATCTCAGAAGCTGAGAGTAAAGCCTGTCCACCAACATCTGAGTACTGCTGGCAGAACAGAAATGGTGGAGCTGCAGGTGGCACTCCTCCCCCTGAATCAAAAGAGACATAATGCCCCACAATAAACTTCCAGAGCTCTTATCAGCAGTGTCATTTTTTAATGAAACATAAATAAAGAGTCCTGCCTGTTCTTGGTAGCCATCATATGTTAGCCTTCCTCAGAAAAGAGGAGTCAGTCTTCAATAACATTTGGGTAATGCTAAACTCCCCTGCACAAATTCTTCAGGTTATCATCACTCTCCTCTATCACAACCCTTAAGTGCTAGGTTACACAACTGTACACTGTTCAGTAGATATTTATACAGCAACTTTTTGCACTCATGGCTAGATAAACCTCTAGCCACAGCTAAGAGTTACAGACAAAGGCAGCAGCAAACAAAATTCCGTCACCTTTTAAGGACTGCTAAACGGCATCTAACAGGCTGAGAAGAGCTGCAATCAGCTATCAATGGCTTCCAACATACTAAGAGTCAATTTTATCTTTCTGTCATTTCCTGGAGTCTGTCCTAAAGACTTGGTCTAATGTAACTCCTGAGGAGCAATATGACAGATGAATACTCTGTTCTTCTGGTAGGAAGAATAACAAACTCTGCATGGTAAAGCTGGAAAATCATGACAGTATGTAATTTATTTGCATTCTTATACAAGCTTAACTAACCAGATGTCAATTAAAGCGATGTGAAAATGTCCCAGAATTAAAAACTTGATTAATCAACTTAATCTGTTTAAATAAAGTAACTTTAGAAAACCTCTTCCTTCTAAAAAGCATACACACAATGCTGTCAATACAATCTGTGTGGATCCACAGATAAAGCGTCACATTGCTCAGTTATCTGTAAAAGAATACAGAACATAATCTTAACCTCAATTTAACATCATACATTTAAAATAAATTTGTACAGACTATCACTCTGTTTCTCCTTTCCTCTTCACTTTTGTATATTTAAAAGCAGTCGAAACTTTCCGGCATGTCATCAATAATGAATTATCAGGACACATCCTAACTCATATATCAGCGTCTGAAAGATCAGAATAGTACTTCCACAAATGTAGCAAATCCAACTACCCTCACATTTTCGTTACTTTCAAAATGGCACTATTTCCCGACAAGAAATAGAGTTGCTATTAATGCTGCACAATATATTGGTTTCTCAGGCTCTCCACATTGGGGTGAGAGGGGAAAGAACACAACTGGGGAACCCAAAGGAAAGGAAAAGCTTCCTGTTCCTGTTTGGTTAGTGATTGTCTTATCTTACACAAAAGTTGTCTTCATCCTGAGAAGCTAAGGCAAATCTGGCAAAGCATTCAAGAACAGGGAAAAAAAATGGAAAGGTGTGACTGTAGTACTTAAAACTGTGGATTTGTTTAGGGCTGCATATACCAGTCAGTTTGTTTAGGTTTTTTCCCCCCATGATATAATTACGTGTTGAAAGTAATCAATATATTACAACTGTCAGAAACAGCCATATCTGATAGTTTTTAGAGGTTTGGGAGGCCATAGCAGCTGGGGACAGGCTTCCTAGAGGCACCTGGTGTGATTTTGGGGCCTACACATGCCCATGTGAAGTTTTTACTGTCCACAGCACAGCCATTTCAAATAAGTGAACGCATGAGCACTGCGTTCACAGCACAGAGCTACAACTTAAAAAGAAAAAAAATACAGATTAAAGAGAGATTTCCTGAAGAATGCAAGATCAGAGTGAGAACTTGCTACCTCTACTACAGAGCAAAGAGTTTCTCATTACAAAGTTTACATGATAAGCAAGTCAACTGTTCCCCTATTAAATAAGGGAGCCCAAACGAGACATGAGATAGAACCCAATAAGAAATGAAGTTTAGAAAAAATGATCTAGAGAAGAAAGCACTGCAGAAAGTTAGTTCAAAATTCAGAAATTACACATACTTCCCACCTTTTCATCAAAGACAGAACAAATCCATACACCAGCACAGAACAACTTTTCTGTTATCTGCAATATCATCCTCTCCATAGAGTCAGCTTCAGACTAGAAAGCTTCATTTACTAGAAAGTAAATGCACCTTACCATTCACCTTGCTCTTTGGGATCTGACTCATGCTACCACTTTTTCCTCTTCCTGTGTACTTCTTCATACCTCTCACAGAACTGTCCCACCAGCCCTGGGTTCTCAGCTTTTCCCTTTCTTTTTTTCTCACCTCCCACCCTTGACCTTCCCTGTTGCCTCTCATGGCCACATAAAGCTGTGTCTTTGCCTGCTCACATCTGTTCTGTCATATTCCGTCCCAGAACGACTAGGGATGCCTCCTCAGCCCCCTACCGCCACTTTCTTAGTGCTGTATCCTTCTCTCTCCTCCTAGGCTGCTACTGCTTCCTGCATCTTCCTACACCTCTTTGAGTGTCACCACTGTTAGTGGCAATGCCGGAGCAGAGTCGTAACTCATATGTCTGGAAGAACCTGCACTAGGTTGAGTATTGCAGCTTGCTGAAGTTCACTTTAAATGTCAGCACACCAATGAGGCATACCAAACCAACTGAAAAAAATACCGATCACAGTAATTTACGAAAAGGTACTTTAAGAAAACTAAGGAACTAAAAGGATTTTAATAAAAGAACAAATAAATAGGTATTTTATATGAAAACTGTTTCCAGGATGATAAGCAAAGTACTCCAGATAATCCTTTCGGTTGTCTCCAGCAAAGAAACCATCTAAACAAGTGCACAGGAACAAAAGCAAAACTGGAGAAAAGCTCCTGGGTCTTTGCTTCTATCTTTGGTTCTACTATCACAGACACCATTTGAGAGTATCCACCAACCTACTAAGATCCACTTTTACAATACGTCTCTCTTATCCCTCGTCTTTGTATCTAGTAGCAGCCTGAAGTTCTACTTCTGAGAATCAGAAACCCTATCCTAATTTCCAGGCTAAGCTTATTCAGGGTCACTTTATACCCATTATCATTTAATCCCCTCAATATCCTTAAGCTTAACTAATTCTTCTCTT
>NW_010420323.1:145948-153474 GCF_000710305.1 Buceros rhinoceros silvestris
TCTTTCCCTGATGTTTACCTGCTCAGCCTCTTTAAAGACCAAAATCTAACTTTTTATTGCCTAGGCTAAACAAGTCAAACTCTTCTCATAAAAAAGTCTCAGTCTTTAACCTGTGCTAGTATAAATTCACAATTCTTGAGCAATAGAGGAAAGAACCACAGGCAAAATTACAGAAGAGTTCCCATCAGTGATTTAATACAATGGTATCAATAATTTTGGAAATACCTTTGAAATACCTTGCCTGACATACCCTACACTTCCACTTTTCTTCTTCATAGCTACATGCCATCCTAGTTCATATTAAGCCTCACTAAATAAGTGATTCTGATGCCTTGTGCTGGCTTTTCAAAAAATAAATCACCCCATTTGAAATACTTCTTCTGTATCTGTACTGCGTGTGCAAGTGTGTGAACGTAGTTCAAGGCTTATTCTTGTTATTTTTATCAATACTTAAAAAAAAAAAGATGCAATTTTCTCTTATATGCAGCACAGTAATTTTCTCCACTTCAAATAAGTACTTCTATTTTCTCCAGCTATGCAGCTTACAACTCTGCCACATCATTTGCACTCTGATCTGGAGAAAAAGGAAAATAATTGAAGTTATCATCTTGAATACTCTGATAAATAGAATATTACTGGAACTGCCAGATCAACTACCAAGAAGTAAATTCAAAAGTAAAAGTTTCAAACAGATTAACTATTTGGAGAGAAAAAAAAAGAAAAAAGCATCAATTAAATGAAAGCTAACATCTATCATTTAAGTTGATTGTTATTGCATAAGAGCAACTGCACTGATTAACAGCTTTAGAATTAAACATGATCAAAAAATAGTAACAACTATGGGCTTAAATCAATTGTGCAATGTCACATACCACAGAAAAAAACCCAATCCTCCTGACTCTGCAAGGGATCAAAAAATTTCCCCCAATCCTACAGAAAAAAATGACTTTTTACTTATTGTTGTTATCATTATCTCGACTAGAATGCTCAGCAAGACAAATAGGAGCCTGGGGATTAGCCCACTCCAGAGAATTTCCTTGTATGATTTGTGAAATGATTTCAAGCCCACTTCCTTGAAATTGGTATTAATGAAATTGGGATTCACTGAAGCATTACTGCCTTTTTGGTACGCTTCAGTTCCAAGAGCATTCCTTCATTTATTTTTTTTTTTTCACATTATCATTCAGACTAGAAGATAAAAACCAGTTTTCACTTATCCTTAGAATTTTTTTTCCTTCAAGTCTATAAAAAGAAAACCTGTATTTAGCAGTCTTGTACGGCCATTTCTACCTTTCATTATTTTTACTGTTCTATAGCCAGTTTCAAGTTTTGCTTTATGCTTCTGAAGGCAAGGCAACAAAGACTACACAGTTATGTGAGGACTACTATTAAACAAATAATGACATACTACAAGACCCCAATTTGTCAAATACAAGTCTATATGCTGTGCAAGTATCTTTCTGTTGAAGTTTTGTAACGCATTTACAAAGACATGTTATGCAGAATGTTACAGTCTTCCAAAGCTATAGAAGCCATGAATATCAAATTCCCCACTGCTCATTCTTCAGAGCAAAGAAAGTAGAAACATAATGTATTCTGATTAGATTATTTTTCAGAGACTTTTTACTACAAAATGAGACCTTTCTTTGAAGGATCTTGGACGCAATCCACTAAGCCTAGAGAAGTAGCCTCTGTAGAAATGAGACTTACCTCAATTTCCTATAATTGTAAGCTAAAGCACATGCTACAGCTTGAGCATTTTTAAACAACCTTACAACGTATCATTTCAAGAGACTAATCTCTTACCTCTGATGTCTTCTGCTTTCCATTGCTTTAATCTTTTGAGGAACTGGAATATCTAATGTGAAATTCTTAAAATTAAAAAGGAAGATGCAAATTTCCTTTTCCATTTAGCTGCATCAATGTCAAAAAGGTGGCCAAAGCTGAGTAAAGGCCCTCCATGCTAATAACTTCTCAAAGCATATGATATACATTTATTGTGAAGTGGCATCACTCTCTGATTTCAGTGGAACTCCTGAATATTACAAGTAAAGAGAGAAGGAGGCATCCTTGATGAGGATAGAGAGTGACTGCAAGTACTCTGAAGGGAGACAATCCTGAACTAGCCTGTCTTACTCTCTCAAGGAGCATTGCCTCTCCCAGAAGGAATGCAGCAAGATGGAAGATGCCTACAGCACTTGCCAATATGGCTGCAAGCAGAAACAGCAACAAACTTAGTTCTATGTGACAATTTAAGAGGAGTGCAAGGAAGCTCAGCAGTCTGCGTCTTTGAAACAGAGAAACAGGTGGATTGGAAAAAGAATCAGACTGGTCCAGTGAACACAATGTTATTCAGGTTTAGACTTTTCAGGCCATGGAGCAGCTCTCCACGCTTGAGAGAATCATCTCCGTGGTACAATAGCACCGAGAAGTAAACTCATGCTGGAAGGCGAGTTCTAACCACAGGAAGTGGAGAAAAGGAGAGGCGCAAGACGATGATTCCTCTACCAAGATACTTAAAACAACTTAGCCTAAGAAATGTAATGTGTAAATACATGCCATATTTATATGGCAGCTATATGTGAACATACCGTACACAGTGCAGGATATTAAGCCATTTAACTGTGCAAGCACTTTGACTACTAACTATAAACGTGAAGAAACTCTGTGAAGATTTCTCATCTCAGAAATACCATATACCTAACTCCAAGAGATATTTTTGCTGTTTTCAAAAGCTTCTTGGACATCCCTGGGCCTCAGAGACCCAGTGCATACTGAATGTCAGACTAAAAAGTTGCCTGTGAGCTCTGAGGTTACAACGTTCTTGCCTATATACATGAAGATGGAAGGAGCAGAAACATGCTTCATGTTTAATTAACAGGTCAGAGAAGATTCTGTTGTAGGACGTTCATTTTCATTAGAAACCTTTGATTGTAGTCAGCTGAATGCAAATTCAATCTGTCTGAGAATAACAAAGGACAAGGCCCTCCGGCAGATTGAAAATAGCCTTAATTAAGACTATATACAACCTAGCTAACATATGCAATTACTAATATATGCAATTGAGCATTTCCACCACCAAGGTTTTAATGCCATATAAAGTTTTTTCCACAAAAGTGACAGATTAAAAAAAAACATTCAGGAAACTTTGAATAATAGTAGAATATTTCATAGGAACAGAAATTGCATAGAATAAACCTCTGGTACTATTACCGAACTCACAGAAACAGATAAAAGAAGAAATAATTTAAGCCTTCATACATCCAGAGAGGGAAGAGGGAGTGCAGTTACTGGCACGGCAGCTTTTCCTTTTTGACATACCTACTAGGGCTGAATAGCTTCATAACAAAAAGCTTCACAAAACGTCCCAATGGCTGAGGATGCCCCAGAGCTGCACAAGGCCACACACACCTCTCTCTCTGTCACCACCAGCCATAGTTATTAATCCGCTGGTTTCACATAGGCCCTGCTTTCCATTTCCACCACCTCTCTTGCCAGAAAACTGCCACGGGAGCATACTGACACAGACATCTCACCATCAAGTTCCATTTATATTTATTTAATTAAAGCGAATACAGATCGACCAAGAGGATTATAAAGCACTGCAACAGCTGCTGCACTGCAGCTAAGAGCATGTTCATCATCATCATGGCTTGGCTTCGTGAACGAAGATCTGGGAAGGGCTCTTCCCACGCTCACTGCAAGCGATGAGTGCACCCTCCGGGCCTGCTCAGTGGATTTTTTAGGTGAGGCGCAGCGTGCACGGAACTGGCTCCATCCTTTACACCTGAGGTTCATCTGCCAGGGCCTAGCGAGTTTGGACGGTGACAGCGAAGTCATCGGGTAGTCGGTTTGGTTAGAGTATCCTTCTCTTAGATGATGGATGCCTTACAAGGCTAAACGAGCTCCATCTGCCCGGGTTTGGGGTCAGAGTTGTCCTTCTCCTAGGATGGCTGCCCGAAGGCTAGTGAGCCCATCCTGCCCGTGGACACACTTTGTCTGACCCTTCAGTTGAGACCTGTCTGGCCTGGGAGACCCCACCGGAGGCACGTGCCACCACCAGCACAGCTCTCAACCTCACAAGGGCACGCAAGCTCCTTCCCCACGGCAACGGGGTGCCCGTGAAAGAGTCGCTGCTCTACCTCCGGACATCACAGACCCGGGCACGGGGCGGCCGGGGCCTGCCAAGAACGGGAGTCCTGGAGGAGTAAGAGCATGCTACCTGCTAGGCAACTGGCATTTACAGAAGCCAAGGTATGCAGCACGTACTTCCAAGCCTAATAATGTAGCCCAGTGCTTCAGGCTGTGTGACCTCCTGATCATACGTACCTGTTCGCATGTTACCAGATGCATGAGATCTTAGCTGCTGACAGAGGAACAAAAAGTATGTTCTATCAGAAATGCTTACAACAGGTTGCAAAAGACAGTAGAACTACAACGCACAGGAGTCTGAACTATTCAACCAATACATTTAAGACAGTCATTTTCTTCCACTTTTCTACTATCTTCTGCTTTCCACCACCAAACAGCTAACAATGTATCAATCTGCCATCCCCTAGATTGCAATGGATGCAATTCAAAATAAAACCGGCAGTGCCTTTATATCACTAAAATAATAAAGTTCTGACATATCACATACACTAAATATATGCATTGACTCAGTATACTTGTGAGAACCTAACATTTTCAGTCTGCACAATTCATAAAAATGGAAAAAAAAAATCAGTGAAATTTTGAAATCAAAATATTACCCAACCGTTTAAAATTAATTGATAAAAATGAAAGAATTATTCTTAATCTCTCTACCTCTTCCCAATTTCTTACACAGGCTAAAAGAACTATATTCAAGGTCGGAATTACTGACTAGGTCTGGAAAACGAACCACTCCTATTTTAAAATGCTTGTGTCACTAAGAGGTATTTTATGGCTCTAGAGTAAATTCAGGAATACTTGAATACTGCCATTACGGCGAGACCAAAAGCAATGATGGTCTTTAAAAACAAATCCCACCAACACATTCAGGAGGATCCTTAACACAAAGCAATCATAACCTTTCCTGGTGTTTCTCATGGCTAGTCATTAGTTACTCTGAAACCTAACACCCCACTATCTTGACTGAAGTTCAGTTTGCTGCTTAGACAGTTCCTTTCAAAAACTGAGATAAACTGTTGCATGCCTGGTATTTGTGAGCCTGGAAATTCTCTAGAACCACTTCCTATTTTTAAACACATTCTTTAGATGGAAAGTACTGGCATGCTCTAATTTTTTCCCTAATGAAAGGTAGTACCCAACACCTTCTGACTGTCGTGAACACATGACTTGTTCCTTTGTGACAACACAGTTGTGGACTGTAGTGCATATATTGCTAGGATTTATACAGCTTTTGGTGAGAGGTAGGGAGAATGACTGAACAAATTTAACACAGTGTACACTTCGGAGAAATACTAATGAGAACTTGAACAAGAAACTCCTGCAGAGAGTCAAGAACAACCAGCATTTGTTCTTGCCTATATCTACTTCATGATTCATATTCTTTTAGCTCCCACAGTATCAGTACTCAAGCTGTAGATCCTGCCCATTTGAAAAGTAATTACATTATAATTTAAATCTAATGAACCTACCGAAAAGTAAACCGCATTAAAAAAAAAAAAAAGAAAGAAAGAACTGCAGGACCTTGTGCCCTATTGGAAAGTCAGCTCTGACAAACTACAGTAACACGGGCCAGTTGGCCAAACAGAAATAGGAACAGCACTGGCGGCTGCTGCGATCCAGTGGCAGGCAGGACTCACCACATGCCCAGATTCAGAACACAGTTGACAGAGAGCACTCACTACTTTGTCTCTATCAAAACCTATCTTCTAATTTTGGAGTCCCTTGGAATAGCTTATTATAACAAAAGAAGAAACACAAAACCGAAACATTTCAAAATGAGATGCTGACACTTTCCAGCTTGGGGGAAAATGGCACCTTCTGGTCCCTGTCCCTACCCCCGTCGCTCCCAATGCCAGCAAATATTAATCAGAAAACACCAGTCTCAGATTACAGCCCTGGCTGACTTGAATATTTTAATCACCACTAAGCTTACAGACATAAACCCCTGCATTCTGCTTCAAGCTTAACCTGCTCAGTGTCATTCCCAGAAGTGATAAGATTGCTTTACTGCTCAGAAGCAGTGTTGCATGAAAACATTTAGTGTTGTCTTGTCCCTGACTGCTATTATCTTTATTGAAACCTGATATGAAGAAGGGAATGAATTCTGCAAATAATCCATAAATAATTTTATGATGGGATTTGAAAAAGCAGCATAATACTGAAAGAAGGTAATGGCCAGATAGTGACTTTATGTTATTATTTTAGACCTAAGGCGGGATGAAGTAATGTATCACTGAAAATATAACTGCACCCACAGTAGTTTTCTAGGCTATTATGTGATTTCAGGAGCTAATAGAAATTAACTGTTTTATCTCTATAATGCCATTTGAACAGATGCAAACTGCAGAAACAAAAGTTTGCAGATCCAGTTGGTTAACAGCTTTATTGTATTAAGAAAAAGTAGAGCTCTCATTAGCCTGCCACTGTTTTCTGTTGTGAAAGAAAGAAACAAGCAGTATAATTTGGATGTAATCACACTGGAATCACTTCAGCACTTCTCATTTTTTTATCCCTATTGTACTTCAGTCATTAAGAGCATAAATCCATTAACATTTGCCTTTTGCAAATCAGCAAGAAGCTTTCTCTCACAATAGTGTTGTCTTTTAGTCTCCCCAAAGATGTTCTTTTGCTATTACAACACGATTTTTAAGGGAAAACCACTACATTCTTGATATCTCAGTTCAGAAAGCATTGAAGCACATCCTCGCCTCAAGCATGTACCTTAAACCTACTGGGCCTTGAGTAAGATTCAAAGTGAGTTTCTAATTCAAGAACCAAGGTTCATAAAGAAAGAATGTTTAATAAAAAAGAAAAAAAAAATATCTGAATGACAGAAAAAAGCATAGTGTCTTCTGTAGTTCCATCAGAGAACCACTGGCCTGCTCAAGCTCTTTTAAAAATCAGACTACAAAGTATAGAAGCGAGAAATTTTACCTCATTATCTGTCCTGCTTTGAGCTGAAGCTTCCTTGTTTTGGGAAATGGACAAATAGAATCATTCCATGCGGTACAATAATTCTGCATTTAATTGGTTAAGGGGGTCAGGTGAAACGTTATGTGGTGAGTCCTTAAAAGAGGCAGGCCGGGGGTGGATCGCTCTCTTGGGCTTCCGGACAGCTTCGCGGAGGTGGCACTGCCGATAATCCTCTGGCTGGCAACCAGGCCCGGCTAGGCCCGGCTAGGCCTGACCCGGCGAACGACCAGGCCCAAGAGCTGAGGGCCTGCACCCCCAGATCGCTGAGGATCACAGACTTTGAACTATTCCTGCCGTGAGTCTCGTCTTGAAATCGGGTGAGATATTCGGACTCCCAGCGGTTTTGTGCAGGGAGTTTTCCCGCAGTTTTCTTGCCGCGCGGGGGGTTTTTTTCCCCCCCC
>NW_010420323.1:153606-173280 GCF_000710305.1 Buceros rhinoceros silvestris
GAGTTTTCCCGCAGTTTTCTTGCCGCGCGGGGGTTTCTTTCCCCCCCACCCCCCAGTCTCGCCGCGAGGAGGATTCTACTTTCTCTGCCCGAACGCAGCTGCAGAGTTTTCACTCCCACCTCGTTACTTGGGTGTCTGCCAAGAGCACTGACCTTGAACAAGACTGTTAAGAACTCTGGTTATCTAAGTCCTCTCTTCTTCGGTTTTTTTTCCCTTTCTTGGTTTGTGCACATATGTATAGTAGTGAATAGTTGTGTGGATTTACTGTTCATTAAAAGTTTGTTTCAGTTTCCCAAACACAGACCAAGGTGTGAATTTTTTTTATTCCCCTTTAAACCCCTTCTGTCTCTAGCGAGACAAAGGGGATTGTAAAGGAATTTGAGGAGTTGTTACCTCGGTCCCTCGACCCTTAACATTATCCTATTTTGGAAAAAATTTTTGTTGCCAGTTTTAAATTATAAGGTGCATCAATATCAATCATAAACAGACCAGAGTGTTTTGGATTCGAAAAACGTTCTTCCACAATAAATGAATTCAGGTGTTGGCGGTTTTTAGATATAATGGTTGCAAATTAATTTGAAGACCATTTCAAAAATTGTTTGATACTGTTCTCAATGTACTAAACAGCAAAATCCATTATTACAAAAATATCAAGCTTACGTCCTGGAACTATGTATCTAAATAAATGAACTAGCTATGTAGTATAATAATTTTCATATTTTTCTTTCAATTTGACCAGCTGCAAGAATTTTTTTTTTAAATGACAAAAATACCAAACAAAAAAAGCCCCAAATATAACAAACTTGTAATCTGAAAGACCATCTAAATTGTATTACATCAATGGAAGGGTACCTAGTTTTCTTAAATTTTCAGAACAGGAGAGAAAGAGCAAGTAAACCTGTTACGATGTGAAACCACAGGTACTTTCCTTGTCTCAGACACATACATGATCTTAAATATTTTATATGTGTGCTAGAATGCCTAGAAGTAACAGCTGTTTGCTATGGTCTCATTCTTGCTCAGGGTATTTCTCTTAGATGACCCTTTGACTTCTCTTCCAGACCGTACTGCCACATTTTTAAAGGATAAATGAAGTCTTCATATTTAAGCTTAACTTTCTGTTTAATACCCAGTGTAGTCATGCCAAAACAACAAAAAAAATTAAGTCTGAATGTACCTTCTTGCCTTACTACTTTGGAAGATCAAGATACGTATCTTTATTAAGAATTAAGAAGCTTTCCAATAATTTCTTTTCTGTTGGACATTTCCACTTGCAAAAGTGAGAATTTGTTTAGTATCGATTTTTCCAGGAGAGTGGGAACAACACAGAGTAGAAAAGGCAAACTAAATCATGCTTTTATCCCAATCGTTATTATTAGCCTAATAACTTCGATGTTAATACTTTCCACAAGGTTTTGCACAAATATAGGTTTTGAAAGACTATATGCAGCTTGAAATAAATACTTAGGAGAATTATGGTACCTTGGTTGTAACTATGTGCCTACAAACTTAAAGCCAGCCCTGTAAAGTTCCTGCAAGTTCATGTTTTACATAAAATGCATGCTTTATTCAGCTTTGCATTCCAAAGTAAAGATTAGATACAGAATTTCCCAGTTTTTATAATCACTTCTCAAAACAGAGAAGTGTCTGCATTTCTACCACATAATTATTATGCATGTGGTCTCTTCGTGCACTTATGCAGTGTGCATTCTAAAACCACCTGAGAAAAAATATCACCAATATCTCACATTAGCTATGACCATTATAAATGCAATTCATAATGTTATCAAAATAATATGCTGACCGTACCAAGAGATACGCTATAGTGCTGGAAATCTCCACACAAAAAGCACTCTAAAGTCAAACACAGGCTGACTGTTTTTTCCTATTATCATTAGGGTGACATTTCTCCATTTTTGTAAGTTTGCATGCACTGTTGTTTGACAGCCCTACCATCCTTTCCTCAGATCAATGGACAGGATGAGAGCTACACAGCGCACATCTAGAACAGTAGCTTTTGCATGCATTAAGAAAAAGAGTTTTTTATATATATATATTTGGCAAGACGGGTTTTATTCAACCTCCCTCCTTATATTTATTCTTTTTGTTCCTCCCTCTCCATCCATTATTTTTCTTGTCTCTGATTACATTTTTGTCCCCCATACATCATCTTTGCTTTTCTTTCCAAAAGTTGCTTTTGCTCTTCCCTGTTCCTGTCACAGAGTAGTCCTCTCTTCATTCCTTTTGCCCTCTCCTATCTTCTAATTCTGCTATTTCTCTGTAGTCTGTTTCTTATTCCCTTTCCTGCCCCAACACCCTTCTGCTTTCTCGGTCACTATTTTCCCATCCTTTCCATTTCATCTAACCCTGCACTCATCAGCCCTGTATAAAACACGTGGTACATAAACAGAACTGTGGATTCTTCTTCCACACTCTCCCCCGCCACCCCCCATTTCAGTTGGCTATTATATGCAATATGAAAACATTCAAGGTTTTCAAGTCACCTTTAAGTTCAGTGGGTTTTTTATTGCTCCCAAAATCTAGGTTATTCATGCTTGTATTTTCTTCTCTGCACGTAACAGTGGTAGTTAAAAAAAAAAAAAATCTCATCCACAGGTTAACTGCATCCCTTGTAGGAAGAGGCGCGAGGAGGCTAATGCTGTCAAAGCCACTGTAATATTAAGTTATCCCAAACAGCAAGGGCACAGATGTAATGGTGTTATACATTAGACCTTGCTCTCTTATGCTCCAGTGGTAGTTTAAAAGAGGGTGTTGCATGCAAAATGAGAGTCCTACTGTTCTACACCATGCTATTCTTCCTGAGTGAAGGTTGATTAAAATACGTTGTTTTACTGACAGAACTTCGTCTTGGGTTACTTTGCTGAAGAAGTAGCATTCTGAAAGCACCAAAAGTCCAAACTGTGCCGTTTAAGTTAATTGTTTATTATCTTTGCTTCTGTCTCTGCTCCCGTCTCCTCTCTATCAGACAGGGATGACGAGCAGATTCAACCACTTCAAATCCCAGAAAGAACAACTAACCCTTAACTGCCAACAGGGATTTGACTAGACTTGGACCACAAAGATCTGCAGTCTGGTTCATCAAATATTCAGTAAAGCAAAGCCTCCAAAGCCAAACAGAGGTCTTGCTCCTTGTGACTACCTGGTTTTACAGACTTTCACTAAAGTTCTGTCAGAGCTCCCCCACCCACCCTACATTTTCTTGTAGGGCACTTAGGCACTGTGACCACATTGCCTCATTGCTTTTAATACTACTAGTGCAACACACTGACCAGGAATTTGCATTTTAGACATGTAACATTAAGCTAAACTGGAACTTGGAAAACAAGGAATTTTATGTGAGTATAATGATTTCTTCATCCTCAGCCCCTGCAAACTGACAGAAAATTCTAATGTATACCAACTTCTCCACTGCAGTTCTGTCAAAGCACTACTGGAACTTACATGCCAAGGGTAGCTTTAATAAAGGAACGATGAAGAAAATGTTCTCAGAGGAAGAACAGTTAGACACATAAAATACACTTCCTTATCTCTTAATAAATAATGCATTAGACTTCTATTGATTAACACAATTAAAATGTAACATTCACTTCATTGTCTTCATTCAATATATGCTTATTTTTTAAAAAGTAGTTATTTATCAGAGTTTAAAGACAAATTAAGCAAGAGGGTGCATGTAAGGCATAAGAAAATGCTAGAACAGCCTTTCTTAATACCTTGAGTAGTGGAATTAATCCATTAAGATGGTTAAGAAGTAATATTAACTGGTCCACAGTCATCTTTCCACAATCTTCTGATGAAATTCTCATGTGAGCACAAGTATACATCGTATGTTTATTCATCCTGGACAGGCTGATCTAAATATAGCCTTATATCAGTTCATGTATACTGTCTGTAATGCTGGTTTGTGGATAACTTTCAGAATGTAATTGACATTATTGGAAATGTACTTTAACAACAGGGAAAACCTTTTCACAAGGCCATCTAATAAGTGATGATGTACAGTCTTCATGTGCATTAATGAAGTATACAGAAGCTACAGAAATGCACTGTGTCACTTTATTAATTACATTTTTCTCATTAAATAAGTATTTCACAAGAACACTACTTTGCACAACTGTCAAGGGTTAGTTACTAAAGTTACTAAATAAAGAGGATTAGTAAATTAGAAGGCATGATTTACTTTCCAAGTACAAAGACACACTAGAAGTTATAACAGATAAATTAAATAATTGGTGTGTTATTCCATTTGTCCCTGACATCTTCATAATTCACTTGCCATTACTAAACAAAAATTAAGAAACCAAATTTTTTGCTAATTATATTATCCCAATAAACTGTTATTTGTTGTAAATACCAATATAAACTACTGCACATCCCAGTTATAACTTACTGATAAAGCCTGTGATATTAAATTTCTTTGGGAACACGGCAGGAAGAAAGTACTTAATTATAAGCCTCATCTGATACATCAGACAAATATAGCACTAAAAAATGGGAAACTGTATGAAATTAAAATAATTGTCCCACCAGTTAGCAAGGTGGGGGTAAAAGTACGGTTTTATTCAATTCATTTGGGAGACATGGAAGATATTAGAACGATCAATAGGCTTCCATTCTCATGTTTTCAAATCTGTTCATGTTTCTGCTGTTTACTTTCAAGTGATATGCAGTTTTAGACTAACATACTTCAAAAATAATGTGATGCAATGGGTGAAATAAATTTTTTTAGAAGTAAATGACTAGATGTAAGATTGACTTTCACATCACTATGCAAATAAATACTTTAACCCACTCTTATAATAACAGTATCATCTAAGAAATTTTGACATTTTGTATTTTTAAATGCGTACCTATTCTCGTCTACACCTTCCAAATTATTGTAAATACAGAAGAGTTTTTGCTTCTTTCCACCCTATATTTATTCTCATGTGAAGTCCTCTTTCTGGATAATGATTTTATTCAATCTTGCTGCACAGATTTGGAAAAGATGTGGAAGGAGTTGAGATGAAAACTTATGTCCTCCAGGGGAAGTAGAATTCAGGCAAGTATTACACTATCTGCCAGCATATAAGGGCTGCTTCAATTTCCCTCTCAGCACCCACTACAATATACATCTGTGCTTCTGCTGTCAATATACATCTATTATCTGCTATGTTATATATTTTCTCCACAGTACTGAAAGCAGTAGCATTTCCCTTCCTTTCCGTCCTTTTTTAAAAGGGAGGAAAACAATACAAGGAAATGAAGATGTTACTCAAGTCTTGTAAGGATAATTATCCTTCAGAATTCTCACCAACAATGAAGTGCATCAGTCTGCCAGAAGACCTAGAAAATGAACTATGGAAAAGAAAAGGTATCATATGATAATGCTTTCCACTGAATAGCTCTATCAGTGAACAGTTTCCTGACAAACCCATGTATCAGAGATACCATGATACATCCTAAGATTTGCCCCAATCTAGTCATGCAATCAAAACACAAATTCAGCTGTATTTCCTAATTTATGGTATAAATACTTTGAGAGGTGGCCAGATGGCTGAAAGGAAACTCGTTCATGTTTCTACATCAAAAAATAAAATTATGGTAAGTAAAATCATTTCAGAGGGCCACAGATACCAATTACATCAACTGTCTCACTCTGAAGCAATTTTCAAAGTTTGTTACATTTTGTCAAAACATTTATTCCTCAGTAAAAATGTAATTCTTTCTTCTGTGAAAATCTCAAAACGATTTTTAACAAGCAGTACACAGTCAACATCCAGTTTATAAAGTTTGTGACCATTTTTGGATGTGATGTTAAGGAATGTTATGCAAGTGTCTTTGTTTCTGATTAAACGTCTTTAAAAATCCTAAGTCCAAACCAAATGTGTTTAGTTGAAATCAGTATCCAGGCAACACAGAAGTTCAGTAACAATAATAATACTTATTGTTCCAGTGGTCTGTTCATCTGCTCAATCATTCTAACTCTGGAAATACAGTGTTCTCTAGGAAAAGCATACTAGAATAACAATTCCCTATGTATTCTGAAAATTTTCTGAAAGGGATGGTATCTGAATCAGTATTAATCCTAACATCCTACATATGTGTAGGATGCACAGAAATCAGGTGAAGCAGAAGCTAGCTGAAAAGTCTGCCCTGAAAAATAACACCAGCTCGTGTAAGTACCTATTCTCTCAAGGCATCCTGCAGATCTTTCTGCTTCTAGCAGTGCCAGTAGCTTTTCTCCTTCAGTGCTCTCTTGCAGCCTGGGTAGCCAGCTGGACTCAAACCCAGGACAGAAATGGGCAGTAAATAAAGGGACATGCTACTCTTAACAGGAGGGTGAGTTAGTGTCTTTGCAGTTGACAGTGCTAAAGAAGGGATGGAAAGTACAGAATCTAATTCTTTCCACAAAATACTACCACAGCTCTGAGGAAGGGAGTATTGCTTTTACAGTTCCTCCAGGGTTGATCAGAAACTAAGGGGGTTCTTTTACAGTGTAAAAACACCATCTGAACAAGTAAAAAAACCACTTAACTCAAAAGCTACTTAATTCTGAGGGGGTTTCCCCCATTATTTCTTGAACAAGGAAACCTACCTCAGCTGTCAATCTCACTACTCTTATTTCCAGCTTACTCTGTGGTAAACTGTAACTTTTCCTTAGTTCTGCTTTATCATTATTATCTGGTCCTTACTTTTAATATCTTTAACCCATTTTCTTCTGTCTAAAATGTGAATTGCATGCTCTTAAGACCAATAACTAGGCTTTTTTTATTTTTCTTTTCTTTTAAATGAATCACCTGGCACAAAGGGAGCCCACGTCTTCCACTGAGGTTCCCAGCAGTTATCACATTAGAGACAATAGTTCTCTCCACATTCCAGATGGCAAGTGTCCCAATGACAGCCAGAGTCCTTTTAACCAGCGCACTAGGGTGAGTATAATGACACTCCTGGGAAATTTTTCCTGTAAAACGTTGAGAAGTTGGCAGATGGGACAGAAGATTTTAAGACTAACTTTTTGACATAAGTCAATTTAGAAGAATTGTAGCCGGTAGGAAAGTAAGCTCTCTGGAGGCAGAGAATTTCTAAAGATCTCTTCCAAGAGACAGTTGAAGTAGCCAAGAGTATTTCCTTTTTTTTTTTTCCTCCTCTCTCTCCTGGTGTTACACAGAGTTGATGGAAAAGAGGCAGCTACAGACACCAAACCCTGAGTGCACAGTTTTGAAATTCCCACTGTCCAGGTAGCCCTCCAATCAGAGAAAACAGTGAACCACTTGAACATCCTAGAGACAGCTAGGTAAGACACGGTCTGGTGCAATGTGATTTTTAAAAGAAAAGAATAAAATGTAAAATTCAAAGTTGAAAAGATTTAGTCCAAAATTTCGGTTTTGAGAAAAAAAGATGGTAATAAATTTATTTTACCAAGCAGGCTATGACTTTGTCTTATGGCAAAGCAAACAAAATCCAATATTTTATATAAGTCATTTTTTCATATTTTGAGCATATGGTAGTGTAGATTCTGCTACCAGGGATCTGAGGTTTAAGTTATAAATCTACTACGCATTTTCATTTTGGCTGGGGGGGGGGGAATAATTTACTTGAATAGTTTTACATATGCTTACTTGATTTTTAACATAATCTATTCTAACACTGACAGAAGGACTTAAAAGACAAACTATAAGAGCTCACAAGCAAGCTTCACAGACATGCAGACAGAAAGCCAAGTTTATCCATGTCCTTGTTCATACATTCACTAGCGGTTTTAAAATGGAACAAAATTTTGTGCAGAATGGGAACAGGGATTTTTTTTCTTGTTTATACCATAAATTTGGGACAGCTCAGAGCTGATAAATAGAAATTTACAACTTTGGAAGCTGTGGGTTTCAAGGCAGAGAGAACACAAATCAATATTGCTGCTTGTGAATTCTGTAGTGCCTTAGCAAACATAGCGTGCTCATATTCTATAGAGGACAAGTCCAGACAACATAGGCTACACGTTGATACTCCTTCCACAGCAGTCACAACTGAGAACATCAATAAACTTCCCAAACAGATTCAGGGTCCTGAAACTAAATATTTTTAAATCCTCCTTTTCAATTAATCAGTCAGACTTGAATTCAAACTGAAGACATGCAATTAAAAGAAAAGTGCTCAGCTGAGGCCTTTTCAACCATGTTTGGTCAGGAATTCATAAAAAATCCTTCATTTTATTATTCTTCATTCTGTACAACCAGGTAGTAATATGGCAAAACATAAGAAACAACATCTATTTAAACACGTAATGGTTTTCGTGATGAAGAGAAAAACTAATCTCTCAAAGTGAGATGCTAATTTATATAGAGTACTTCAGAGAATATTTTTGCAGTTTGGGGTCATAACGATATGGATAGTTTGATTTCCTCAAGTGGTTTTCTGAGAAATTTGTAGATCTAAGAATGAGTCAAACTTTGAAATCAAATCTGAACAATATCAACCCTTGCTGCCTCCTTTGTTCTTGTCATTAGGGAACTCAACAGAGGAAAACCCAGTCTCAGAACAGGGTATATTTCAATGTTGTAGACAACAATAATGTCTGGAATCAAAGCAAAGGCAGCCCAAGATGCACACACATATGCTTGGAAAGTCATCTCAATGTTCTTAGTTTAATGTTTATTGACACAGGGAGAAAAAACACCATCCTGATTTATGTCAGCACTTGACTTGTGGAAACATAATACAGCTAACTGCACTGAAAAGAAAGACCTGAATTCAGAAGGAAAATCTAGATTTTTATCCAGCCTAGGTGGGAAAGAAGCCACACCAAGCATATCCTTTGCTGAAATCCTCTGCAAACAGTGCTGCACAACACCAGCTTGTCACCAAAGCAAACAAAGGCTCTTTCCAATGAAGAGACACATCTTTGTTTCCTCAGACAGAAGAATCACTTACTATAGCTAGTTTAAGTTTAACCTAGAAGCCTCAGTACAACAGTTGTAGACAAACACAGTAAGCAAAGAGATGCAAATCACTTCAAGCACGATGAAGGCTTAGCATCTGGAGAAACAGCAAAGGGGTGCTGTGATAATGCTAACAATTTTTAAAATTGAAGTTGTTTGTGAATGTATTGTTGGTTTTAAAACAATGAATTTCTCTACTTCCCTCTCTCTTCTGTAGGGTTTTACAAAGCTTAAATCAGTGCATTATTGGTACTGTCTATGATTACGGAATACTGTTGGCACTATGCTCTCAAGCCCCACTATATGTCCTGATAGCACAGGAAAATGAAAGAAATTGAAAAATTATCAATAAGCCAAGCACTGCAGTCAGCTTTGTAGGTGTGCTAAGAGTGCCATTTCTGAAAAGAGATGTCTTTACATTGCTGTACTTTCAACCCACTTCTCAAGTCCTAGCTCAGCTTAATCAATTAACTAAAGCCCAAAGACTGTATTGACGTGTATATTTTAAATCACAGCAGTTTCATATGTGCATTTGCAGGCATCTTATTTTAAGTTGGACCATGAAGAAAAATTGAATATATGCATCCCACTCCAGTATACTCTACATTATTTTTCTTCTCAGCTGGCACAAGCAAGAATTATTCATGCACTTCAGGTATCTTCACACTGAGATGAACTACATGAGATCACCATTACATAAGCAACAGCAGAACAAACATCTCCAATGTAAACGAATTTATTAAAATTAGTCATGCAAGAGAAGTCTTAAGATTTATTAACACACCAAATATACAGTGCAAGACAGACTCCGATAAGCTCGGTCACTTTTTATTTGCACCCAAAAAACTTTAAAATTTTAGCTTCTACTCCTCTGTGCTTTCCTCCATTATCATGCACTGCTATGGGATGTTCTGCACGCCACGTAACAACCAGACTGCATTCAGGCCTGCTTGTGATATTAGAAATGAAGATCAATACCACACGCTTTTACGGCAGATGATCGATTGCTTCACTGATGTGTAGGACAGATTCCTTTTTACTTGTTTGACTCTCTACGCTGCAAAATCATGTGAATTAAGTGAAATTTGTTTAGTCACACAACTAAAACAAAAATTTACAGTTTATTTTTTATTATGCTACATAACCCAAGCACTCACACATTCTGTACTGGATAGATCACATGACTTTGTTCAGATGAAAAGCACATACTTGATGTCTTCTGAAATGCACAAACAATAACATCCTCATTCCAGGTAAACAGAAAGTGTAAACAACCTGAGATGTAAACCGAAAAAAAAAAAAAAGAAACACATTATTTCCAGTGACTACAAGTTGAAATGGATTTGGTATTTCATCACTTGTCAGTAATTAAACATCTAAACCAAATTAAAGTAACACATCAGTTATCCTTATTTGAGGGGAAAAAAAAGAAAAATTGCAATAAAATCAGAAATAACTCATTACTAAATTACCTGAGGAAACTGAAAAGTTAGTTGACACAATAAAAGAAGAAATTACAGGAAAAACACTCCATTCCCCAAACCCAATACATGATTTATAACTATAACAAAACCAGAGATGTTTATAAAGGAGAAACTACCTCTACAATAAAATCCTGAGGTAGAAAATATTTACTGAAAGCAGCCCAGATATACGTACAATAAAGAGAAATGACCGTGTCTATTTGGATGCAATATCTGGTGGAGCCACCGCACAGGAAAAATCACCTGCACACAGACACGAAATAAAACCTGAGAAAGGCACATACTAGACTGCTGTCCTATCTCACAGAAGGACTGCAAGCATTCATACCGTTGCGGGTTATTAATGCATTCTAAATTTATCTTTTAGTAGTTAGTCATCACTAGAGGACTAATTAGGAAAAAAAGAAAGTCATAGGAAGATAAAGCATGGGTTTTAACAGTGAGAGTAAATAGCCACAGGAATATGCTGTCAAAGGAAATTACTAATGCAGGATATTAGCTGCTTACGGGGAGCTGGCTTTGCTTTGCTTTCAAAGAGACATGATTCAGCTTAACTGTACATCAGCGGACTTGGAGTAGCCACCAAATATTCAAACCTTAGACAGGTAAGACAATCTGTAACGGACGAGTGGAATCACTAGGCAAAACTGACTCGAGGTAACATGGGAAGCGAGACCAAGGAGCAGCAGTGGGCTCTTTGAGCCTCAGCAACCACAGCTAAATCTGCGATGTGTCTCAGTTCAAAGACAGGTCCTATGGCACTTTCAGAAAGAGTGAAAAAGGAGATGGGAAATGCTCATATCATGAGACAATATGTGCAGTTTAGGGAGTGCAGAAATGGCAAACTGTCTACCATCACCACTTTCAGACAGCTCTTACATATTCAGGATCTGACTTTAAATGGTACGTACAGCTGCCAGTAAAAATCAGTGAAAGCCTTCACTATCAAGCAGTTCTGAGAATATCTTCATCTCAGAGCAGATATCACAGCAAAAGTCTCAGTGCAAAACTGTTTCTATCAAAGGTATAATATGCAAGTCTCACGGGCTTCTGGTTGAGCAATCTGGAGGTGCGTAGCTCAGTTCAGAGGAGTATGTCAAAATCCACCCAAGCTATTACATTACACTAGTATAAACTAAAAGTACCGAATAGGACAAGCCTGATCAAAACAGAAAAAAACAGATCATTAAAGACTGTCATTTTGTACAGAGTAGCAGCTGGCCTCTATTCATTCCTGCAACAACTTTCCAATGAGTCCAATAGAGACAACGTCATAAGTACAGGAAAAAAAGGAAAAAAAAGCAGCCAGTGAGCCCATCAGTAACCTTGTTCTTCTGCTTCTTACACAAGGGGTACTGCAAGAGAACACAGGGAGGTGTTTCCACAAGATGTCCCAGTGGGCAAGGATACCCACAGCAAATAGCAAAAAAGCAACTGATGAGGATTTCTAGGGAAACAAACAGGGACCGAGTTTGTTACAAATGACATTTTTTCAGGTGCACCCGACTATGTGAACTACATCTACTTTACAAACAAGCTATGGGGACAGTTTCACATGAGAAATGGTATTTTTTTGTTTATTATTAAAATCTACTTTCTCAAAATCACCACTGCTCAGTAGTCACTTTGTCCCTGATCAAATGACACAGCTCATTATTTTCCACAGAAGCAGCAGCCATTTAGTTTTGAATTAATGCCTGTCCTCTTGAAAAGTTGCCAAACCTTTAAATACTGCAGACACCATTTGGGAATGAAGTATTTATTTCTTATCAACAGTTATTGTTTAAATGGAGCAGTAATGTAAATGCATCATTCTCCCTGCTAGCCTAAGAATGTGACCACTACATGGGACAGGGTGGTGTGACCCTCCCACCCCTCACTTTAATTCCATGTAAAACAGGTACACAGCCCACTCATGGAAAGGGAAAAGAGGGAAAGAAGGGACAAGAGGGAAAGAAGGGACAAGAGGGAAAGAAGGGACAAGAGGGAAAGAAGGGACAAGAGGGAAAGAAGGGACAAGAGGGAAAGGGAGACAATTTTCTGTCCTGAAAGTAATAGTATTTTTAGCTAACCTTGCATTTTTTCAGTTCTCTCCCTCCGCATCTCCAAGCATTAAGTGCCCTCACCGAAAGGTAGGAATTAGTGACCTCCATTTCAGAACATCAGAAACCTGGAGATGTTCACCACCCGGTTATCATGCAGTGCATCCTCATACTCACAGACACCATCTTTTGCAGTGCACAGCTACCAACAAAAGCAGCTGTTGTTTTCTCCCTTCCCTAGATCTTTACAGAGGGTGTTACAAACCATGTCTGCTGCCTGGTTGGAAAGTGAGCAGCAGCAGGTGCAACGCTGGTTTCCTTGCTACCTGAGGAAATTTCCCTCACTTCATCATCTTTCTAACATTCATCATCTTTCTAACATCAGATTAGGAGCTTCAAGAAGATCCTGCATTTGAATATTTGACTAGGAGGCAGTTAGCTTATCACCATAATTAATTGTAAGCATATGGAGCAGCAACAACTATTCATTTTTAGTTTTAATGGAATTCTTATTTTTTATTATTGTCAAATTCAAGAGAGCACCTACTTTTAATATTAATCAACTCAGCAGCCCTTCCTAGGTTAAAAAAAAAAAATCCACTTTACAGATCAACTTATTCTCTACAACAAGAGCCAAATTAAAAATATCACTACTGATTTTTTGCCTTTTTTTTTTTTTTAACATATTGTAACATCCAGTTGCCTCACAGCACTGCACAATCCAACGACTGTTCCCTATTTGCTCTCCTCACCTACACACACATGAAGTTCAAGGCTTGAATCACTTCTCATCCTGCCAGCCCTCACCACACGGGTCCACCAGGGGATGGATCTCTTTTCCTGAGCTGGAAAATAGGCAGCCAGTGCAACTATGTAAGACCAAATCTTGTACGTCCATCAGGCTACAGTGCTGCCCATGGCTACTTGATCGCAGTGCCGTTGACTTCTTAGGCTGTCCTACTAAGAACTGCACACCACAAGTTCAGCTACAACTGAACCACATTTCACTCTCAAGTGGATGACAGCAGCAACTTTATGAAGGGACAAAGGAAAGAATCAGAAACTAGAACCCCAACAAAACACATCAGTGCTTTCTCCATACAATTTTCTTTAAGGCATGCTGACCCTCACCCCCAACCATCAGATCTCTCTAGCTCAGAAGGATCCGCTACATACCCAGCTGGTCAGGACCACTGTGACCCTCTCTGTGCACCCCCAGAAATGCTTCTGTGGGCTTACCAACAGAGTCCAGCCCTACAAACACCAGTCAGAATGCAGACAAAACTGTGGAGCAGCACATCCATCAGAAAAAAGATTTCAACATTGTGAAGAAAACACAATAAGTAGTAATGACTTCCTTTCAGATGAAAATAATAAATATGTTTGGCGGTATTTCTAATTCCCCAAATGCTTTCTGCAGTAGCCACAGCTAGAGACAAACAGGCGGCTGCTGCTCCTACAAAGGGTCAGAAAGCCTCCAGAATGCAGGCTACATACAGATACAACTGTTGAGACCCATGATTATAAAAGTCAGGAAATCCACAATTGCAAATCCTTCCACGAAAGTGTAAATTAAGAATCACAAAAAGGGAAAAGTAGATGTAGAATGTGAAATTGAAGAAAAAATACATAAAGAAACCCAGTTAATTCTCAAAAACCTTTTCTTTTTTCCAAAAGCTTCCTCTGTTGTAATGCTGGAGAACAGATTTTTAAAAATCAGAAACACATTTTTTTTTTTTAATAGTGAAACGTTTGTATAAGTCTACAAAAAAAAATTACAATAGTTGCAAAGACATGCAGTAATATTTTCAGTTATGACTCACTGCTCTTTCCAGCACCAGAACTGCAGATCATCAATTAAAAGTTGCACACAGCAGCTTCAAAACTAACAGAAAGTGACACTTCCCCGTGCAACATCCACTTCAGCTGCAGAACTCAATTTGCTACCAAATTCAGTGTCACCAGCCCTGAGACTTATTCTCCCAAGTCTCAAACTGGTACAGGCTGACAGCACACAGCAGACAGAGAAGGCATATTCTTGTCCTCTTTCCTTGCTGTTATTGACCGCTGCTGGAGATACAATACTGAGCTAAATGGACCCCTCGGTCCTCAGTTATTTTTATGTTCTTATGTAATCTATAGTAAATAAACAAAAACACCACATAAAAGCACTGCAGTTACGGATAAAAGCAGTCTGGCTTACTTCATTGGGAGTACTGATGCAGAACACAGTAGAAAACACAGATTTTTTGAAACATACTATGTTAGCAAGAGCTGAAGTCTTAGAATAGCTTTTCTTCTGAGACAACAAACATTACCTTAGCCTGAAATTTGTATTTCCTGAGTAAGGTAAGCCTCTGACATTAAATCAGAAATTAAAAGTCTTGCATAATTTAACTATTCCTTATAAGGTATTATTTGCGTATTTTAAGACGGGGGGCATATAGCCATGAATGTAATATAGGGCTGACCACAAAAAGAAACAAAACCAAACAAACAACACCCCCCCCCGCCAAAAAACTCTATAAAGCAGTGAGAGCAACTGGATACAGTTTTTACTACTGCTATTTTTACAGTGTCTTTCCATCACCTGAAGTGAACTAAATACTTGGGCAATCTTATGTAAGGCATTTTAACTGTGAGTCATCAGTAAGTATGCTCTTGCATACTGAATAAGCTGAAAACAGTTGGTATTTCATGTTGAGTGACATCCCTGTTTGCTTGGATCTTCGGATTCCATCTTTCTGTGGTATTTCTGCTCATTTTAGAAACAGTATATTTATTATAGGTTGCATATCTTTCTTCCTGCTTGCCTGCTTTTATTCACCAGTACAGATTTGCATTCAAATCTCAGACAAGTCATTAAACTAGGGAAAATGCCAGTCTTGGTTCTCACTGGGACTTAACTACAACCATAAAATCATTTTTCAATCTTCTTCCAACCTAGTTAATACCTTGACAAAACATGTATACTAACTTGGCTAGGAAAAGAAAGACACAAGATACAGCTAGAAAAGCATTCTTTCACCATACTAAAAGAAAAAATCTTGACCTATGCAAAATGTACTAAAGGTAGCTTCCACAAGGAAAAGATTCCATCCTGTTAAACAACCAAATGTTTTCCTTACTCAACTTTCCAACCAAAATTCACTGCTTTACCAGAACACAAAACAAAAAAACTTGTAAAGGTTTATTAATTTATCGTTCTTTCATTATTTTTACCTGTACAAACAAATCACAAGAATTAACAACAACAACAAAAAAAACCCACACAATAAAAATCTGACTTCTCACTGTTTGCACAAAATACACATTTCTGACAGAATAAACAGATTCCAAGAATTAATAACCCTCGCTTGAAATATTCCATCCAAAATTTCCTACAATAACTATAATGTACAGAAGGTCAGGGAGGGAGTCCAATAGCTAACTACAATTTAGGATTTTAGCGTGCAAAATAAGAGTTTAAATTATGCTAGCATTAAGGACCCTTCTTTCTCATTGCATATGTCTTCATGACTAATGACGATCATACTCTGATATAGCAAATTGCTGTGTGCTTTGACTCCTCATCCAGAAGATGTCTTGTATTTACATAACGGAGCTGCAAAGAAGTAACATTTAAATAAGCCCACTTTTAAGGGCAAATAAAAGCCACAAAGACCACCTGTAATATTAATAATAGCACATATGTGACACAGAATGACAGAACAAATTAACATACATGAATCACAAGACACATTTTGTAGGTTCACTGAAGAAACAAACATAAAAGTCAAAAACTTCCTCCAAAGCCAACTTGCATCTCCTTGGAAACATTCTCTAAGAATTCCTATATTTATTCAATTCTAATTACAGCCTCTTTTTAGGCATTGAAAATTCTTAGACCAACCACTACTTTGATGAGAGCAGACCAAAAGAACCTCCCAAAACCCCATACACCTTACCAGCCTAACTTTGTTCTTTTAATTGACATTGAGAACCGCCTGGAATCAAAACAAATAATGTATGGCACATATGCATAACAATTATGCAGATGCCAAACTTCCCTTAAAGTTTTGCGATACATGGCTGGAGCAGACTTACAGCTTATCCATTAACACTTGAAACTCAGGACAGTTCAATGGACAAATTACTTGCTGCTTCTGCTCACTTTTAACAAAACATTCTCGTCAAATACTATTTTATGCGAGGAACCACACACTCCCACACCATCCACTAAAAGACGACAGCACTTTTGAGTCTCCAGGATGTATGCTTTATAGTTATTACTTGGCTATACAGTTGCTCAGAATAATTGTTATGTCCTCCCTGCTATTTTCTCCTTTAAGAAAGGCTTCTCAGAAATAACTTCTTCACAGTCTTTTCATTCTGATATGCCATGAACACAGGAAACATAACATATACCACTTTAAATTAAATATTATTAGCACAAACCAAATTAACCAGACAACCACAATTTAGAACTTCCAATTCAATAACTGCAACTTTTTTTCCCCCAACTACACTAGCAGTATTATGCATTTTCTACAGAGACTTTTTCACATGTTTCTGATAATAGCTATTGGATAAGTTGCAAACAAGGTCACCTTTTTTTGTCCAGTCTTCTGTCCATTAGGCCTTGAATCTATACACTGACTTTCAGTATCCTCCCACATCATGTTCATATTGTGTGTTCTCATCTTCAATGGCACAGCTCTCCAAATCTCTATATGCTAAGTCATCATGAGTCCAGAGGAGACCAGAATGGATGCCAAGACATGCTCTGTGTCTCTAGCCGCATGACTTCATACCCCTGTCCTTTCATCTCAGTGTTTCTCCATCTTGCTTATGTGGAGTCTATGCTCTTTCTGGCAGGAACCATGACTCACTCCGCTTTTGTACAGTAGCATAGTAGTACCCTTGCCTCAGCTGAGCCCTCCAGGCATTACATAATGTAATCGATAATTAATTTTCCCTTGTTTCCTCTTGTATCCAACAGCTGTGGTCTTTCCTCAGATAACTGAATACACATTGTAGCTTCTTGGGTTTTGTCTCACTATCAAAGTTATCCATTCTCCTCCTCTCCTCAGACCTACCTAGAACATCTTACCCAGTTCTCCAAGAAAGACAGAACAATTGGTTCTCTTCAAATTCTATCCCAAAATTCATTTCCTTCAGGTATACTTTCATTACTAATCTAATCCACCATACACTATAACCCGTAAGTTAAGGAAGTAAGAAGTATATAGAAGTGCTTCAGAATTAAAATAGGAATGTTACATGGAAATTGCTTTTTTCCTTATATTTATTACTTCTTAGCGAACTAAAGGGTGACAATAAGCACTAGTCTGTACACAGGGCCAGACCCTTCACTACAGATTGGGATCTCTGACAATGGTTAAAATTATTTCAATAGATTCCTATTGACATTAAACACAGGAAAATGCTCAGGAAAAACATTCACGTACTTTCATCCATACTCATACACACACACCCACACACACACACGCAGTCAAGAGTCGAACAAAGCCAGAGCTCTTTTGGCGAGATCAACTTCAAACCAAAATTAGTGTTTTCTGCCAGCACCAGTCATCAACAGTTTCTTGTGTCAGTCTCTTAAACACTGCAGCACCTATTGCTAGATGGAAAATACAAGTCTTTGCCATGTTACCATCCTTAACATTACTTTTTAAGAGCTCCCATTATGGAAGCCTCTCATAGGGCTGACGTGAAGGTGGAGAAATCACAGGCAACTTATGCCACTTTAAGTGAGTACAGAGACTACGCTTCAGGCAAAATTAAGTAAAATTTGGGTTAAAACCACAGGCAGGTTATCTAGACTAGCACATCACATCACTACCACTTGGTTGCTGTCACAAAGGTACTACCACACAAGAGAAATTAAAATATCTTATCAAAATATTAATGTCTTAGTACAGACAGTTACAGACAGATTTGTTCTAACTCATCTGACAGTTTAGGGACCCCATCCTTAATCAGCAAACACTTACAATAAGCATTGCTTTGGTTTAGAGACCTAACTGTAAAGCTTCCCTGTCTGCAGATTAAAAGGCAGATAGTGACAGCTCACGAGCTGGACTTACACCATTCACACAGTGCAGGAAAACTCAGCTTTACAAATGCAATGTGATGCAATATTTCTGTGCAACTATCTGAAGACTCCAAATACTTATTTGCAAAGAGCTCTTCAATGTTTATTTCTCTCAAATAAAAGCTGACTTTAAGATTTTAAGTTTTATATCTTCTTATTTACAGAGATTTGCAGAAATTCTTCTTGTTGTTCATTGTGACCATCAAATTAACTGTCCTTTTTAAATCACTGATAGGGATAAAAGATTTTACATACAATAGAATCTAACGGATCTTTCATATAACTTCTTCCTCTTGAATGGAACTGTCCTCTGAAGTGATTTATACAGCAGTTAGGTACTGTTCTTAAAAATAAAAATATTCAAAGGAGCATAATATGGCTTTACATTCTCTATGAAGGATGAGCACAACCAGATTAGAAGAGACAAAAAAACAAAAAAACAAACAAAAAAAGAAAATAAATATCCTTTAACATTAGAATTCCCAAAGAGGTTTGAAGGTAGCTTCCCAATGAGAAATAATGTTTTGTATTTCTTTCTCATGTTGTTTCTGAAAAATAAAAAAACCCCATGTGTCAAAAGACATTGTAATTCACTGTCCAATGTCCAGAGTTGGAATAAGGGAGATTTTGACTGACTTAATTTGAATCAGAACAAGAGTACTGCAATGACTGACCCTTTTAAATCTGAATTTGAACAACTTTTCTTTATGAAGATCTTCTAAAAGAGTACTTTTATTCATTATGGAAAAACCACGTAGTCATGGCATATAGAGTTCAGTTCACACTGTCTTGCCTGGATCAATATAAGTTCTAAAACTACTGACAAGCCCAGAGGTGAGACAGGCTGAACTCACAAAATCACTGTTTTCTTCTTCTCTACATAGACCGACATTGGAATAAATTGCCCTGAGACACTGTGCACTCTGCCTCTGTGGAGATGTTCAAAAGCTAGATGGACTGGATGATCTCAAGAGGTCCCTTCCAACTTCAGTGATTCTGTAAGAAGCCCAAAGAAGTGCCAGGAGTTGCATTAGTAACAATCGTAACTATTCGGACTGCATTAATCACCAAGAAAACCCTGGTTCAACCAAAACACCTGCTCAGTGCCCAGTAGCAGT